>NW_021133212.1:0-180105 GCF_004193835.3 Ostrinia furnacalis | reverse complement strand
CCCAAATTAAAAAATCCTCGTGATAAAAAAATGCATCACACCAATGTGTAATTAACATTAAATGATGTAGATAAGGTCAATAGCAATAAAAAAAATTAAGAAACAATTTGATTAAGTGCCTTATGAAATTATTTTAATTTCATTAAAAAAAAACCAAAGTGACTTGAGGTGTTGATAATACTTCTGGGCCGACTTTACCAGTAAAATCGATTTTTGAGTGTTCTAATATGGTATATTCGCATATATCTACCTAAACAAATAAGAAAATAATATCAGATTGTATGCTATTTAATAGAAAATGTATAATGTCATACAGGTATTACACTGGGCTCTGTCAGTTTACACTAGTAATTGGGACCTCATGTAATACCTGTATGACATTCAGATTTCACCATGGTTTTCGTAGTTTTCATACGTATTTCCACAATCAGTGACACTCAGATAATAAAACAGTTCAAATCCCTAAACGAATAATAACAAAGGATTATAGAAATCGTTCATATTTTTGTAAAAATTTCATTATTACTAACCACTTGTTCCCGGTCGCGGCGCCGTCGCTAGTTCAATTATAGATAAAAAAATATAAATGACACTTCACTAGCCAATCACAGCTAAGAATGATGGACAGATGCACCATCTAACTAACTAACGTAAAAGTTCTGGTAAATTTCAACAGATAGCGTTGATTTATATTTTTTTGTTTTATGTAATAAATATATGACGCCAGGCCCCAGGAGGTTAGTAGGATTGGCAGCCCTGAATATGACGCGCTTAACCCACTGGGCGCCGGTGGGATCATCGCTCGGCGGGTGGCCATGACTCACTCTGTTGCCACTAGGATACAACTTTTTACAACTAAAATGACCTAGAGCTTAGACTAGACTAATTCTATTTTATGGAGCATAAAATATCGCCAATATAAATCTAGCTTCGTTAAAATCGGTTAGTAGCAGAATTTTTTTATCGCATGTTTCTCACTTTCAAAAACCGGAATATCAATCTCCTGGTGAATCCATTTATCTATTTGTGAAAATCGCAAAAAAAAAATTGTTCAGTAGTTTTTAGTTCATTGCAAACAGTCGCTGCGGAGGATTTTGTTTCTAATTAATTATAATTGAAGTCCTAAATATGACATGCTTGTAACCTACTGGTCGCTAGGATCATCGCTCGACGCACAGAAATGACTCACTGCTTAGTCTCGGAGTAGGTATCTGAAGGTCGACTTGGGTCTTGTGCATATTAATTCGATGGATTAGCTGTCGATAGACGGCCGTTAATGAATTCACAGGGTCATGAGAGGTCCGGATTCACAGGTGGAAACGCGGCATGTTAAAAAATATTGCTACAGAAATCATTACAACATTTTTTTTAATGTTAAATACACCTAGGGTTCACATAGAGGTGAATTGACAAAGATTTGATGTCGCATATCCTACCATATTGTACAGCAGACATCGGCATATCCAGTTAAACATTGAAACCTTCTATGTTTCTTGTATTAGGAGCTATTTTGCAACTAAAAAGTGTATGCCGATGTGCTGTCGACGGGTAATTTGAAAACGTAGCGATGCGACGATTAGAATTGAAATCGAATATTACTGTCGTCGAACGAAACATGCCTTTCATTCCGAAATCAAACCTCATAAATATTCACCTCTGATTCCTACCAATTTGTAATTTCCATAATATTTGTTTTCTAGTCACTGAGCATAATCAGTAAATTATTACCAGTAGCGGACGTCCAAAATTATGTTCGTTTCGTTCGGAATTTAATGTGTCATTTTTATGCAGAGCGTCAGTCAATGATGACAGCCTGTATAGTAGCTATGTGCTATTGTATGAGAATATTTTTACTAGGGGTTAACGCCAACTTTATTTGGGTACATTTAAGTTACAGTTGATTTGAATGGCTCGCTAGCTTTAGTTTTTAGGTGAATAAGTAGTGATAGCATAATATTGCATACACCCCCACGTTGCCGTTGTATTATTGTAAGTTTTAACTAGTACATTCTAATCGAGGCATGAATATAATTTAAAATTACTAACCCTCGAATAATTCAAATACAAACAATATAACAATCTCTGTTGAGTCCTACTAACTTTATAGCACAAGTGTTCAAGTCATATAACAGCTGTAACTACAGAGGCTTTATGACATATTCCTCGCTGCCATGTTAGTTTCCGAGCGGGTGGAATGTTCGTTTACGAATTCGGCACCGGCTTGCGAATTTACATATACAGGTCAAAGCGGAATGTTAATTTGAATTTGGCACACTTGCAGTGTGTTATGTACGTTTGTACATAGTGTTCTTAGTTCCTATGCCATTGTGTTGTGTTCCTTGAAAAGCATTAGCATTAAATTGGATAATTTATACCACACTTACGGCGTTCTACATTTAGGTATTTGTGACTTTAACACTTTAAAAAAATGCCAGGAATCCAGGTCGTAATGGAATAATAGGACTTGTATCGTGGCCAGTGATTACACTTGAATACTTATTCTGGAAATTACTTAGTACCTAACTCTTCTTGTTAGTACAGAGAATTATTACCGGCGCGTAAGATACCATTATTTGTAACGTTGCCAGAGACAGTACTTTTTGCGTTTTTTCGTCCCGCAAGTTTCCGATCCAAATCTGGCAACCTGGTTCTAACACCAGCAACATATAAATCTCTTAATCCTTAACTCTACCAGTATCAATCATTACCTGCATAACATTCCGCACGACTTCAGCGCCCGCTTGCAGCGCTTTGTGGAAGGTTCTAGTGGCGACGAAAGCTCTCCGAAGCTGCACCGAAAGCTTCTGCGGCACGTCCTCGAAGGGACGGATCTCGCGCATGTGCTCATTCACGCACGAGAGGTACCTGGAGACAAAAGTAATAAATAAGTGAAGTTCAAAGATTATTTATTCACCGAGATAGTGTGGTACAATAAAATGTGGTCTTATGTTCTCTTTAACACGCAGGTTAGTGTACCATCCCTACATTGTCGACATTCCACCAACTCGCAGTAAGCGTTTCGACGACTCGTTTATAATGCGAACAGCTAGGGACTGGAATTCGCTGCCTGCTGCTGTATTTCCTGAACACTATAATCCGGGCGTTTGGCGAGAGTGAATAGGCACTTACAGGGCAGATATGTACCATCCTAGACTGCAGTCTATCGCACACAATTGAGATGCATCTCAATTTGAAAATTATAAATAACTTGAAAAAAGCCCAGTTTTCGTATTTTCGAATCTGTCTATCGCTTTCCCTCATGTCAGGATTAAGTGAGATGGACTGACCCGAAAATACCGGAAGGGTGTTGGAGAGAAGCCCTGCAGGCTTGGTCGATCGATAGCGTGCATTTTGAAGAGGCCTACTGCAGTGATTTGATGATAAATGGCTAATAGCTATTACAACGTTTATAATTATATGGAATCAAAGGGTTAATTACTTATAAAGTATATAACAAAATTTTGAATAACAATGAAAACAAAATAGACAATTAATTGAAACCAACCGCAAACTTTAAAAGATTATGAGAAAACAAAGCACCAACATCAAACTTGAATAGCACAATAACAATTCAATAAAACTTTAAGTATTATTCATGATGAAGCCCTCACTGGAGGGTCACACTCCAAGGGAGCTGTTGTTTATAACTGCCGCCTATAAAACACTTAGTCGGACAGTTTTATTGTTATGGACACGTAAACAAACTATTAGCCCGATAACGGCGCATATAAAAACCATTGAAAGTGCATTGTGATAAGTTTAGAGTCCACCTTATTATACACAACGAGGCCTGTTCATCTCCGCGAGTTTGCATGGAAAACAGAATACGCGCGACCATACCTCCTGGGTTAATTTGGCAGCATTACAGTACCGATCACTGACATCAACGAAACGGTGCTCGACTCTTGAGACCATATTGTTGACGGCATTGAGTATATATTTTTTAAAATACCTTCGCCAAGAAAACTTTCTGTACGTACTTATTATTATTCTGTGACACAACTTACAAGACAGTTTCAGGCAGCTAGATTTAGGTAACTGCCAGTTACTAACCTATGTCGATAGTAATAAACATTGGCGAATTTGGCGACTACATCATCATGCAAGATCATACCCTCTACCAGAGGGAAATTGAGGATTTAGCCTATAGGTACTCACATGTTGACGACTAGGTACTTGAGAGACGCTAAACGGAAAGACGCTAAAAATAAGTTACTTAGTTACTGACACTTGACACTACTCGTTTATCAATAAATGTAAAACGGTATGATATCACGAACAGTTTTAATTGCGTTCATACCTTTCAATTAAAAATATTGCTAATGAATGAGTGACATCATCAGTAATCAACATCACTCTTGCCAAGACAACTGGTCCGGGCGATTTGGTAATACTAAGAATATTTAAATGTACCGTTAAGGTAATGTATTTTAATAATTACGTGACATAGCCGTTAACTGTGACCACAAAATGACTGTATTATAAAACAGAAACATATGTCGACTCTAGGAATGTCTGGTTTGGACGTGCGGTTACAGGCGTTTGCGGTCAGGTGAAGGATTGAGCGGCCTAAAACTGGAGGTCAACTTTACAAAACAATTTCTGTATAAAACTTTTGTCTCTCTCATTTATACAGACATCTCAGGATGAGTGAGAAAGACAGGAGAGTGTAATCTCTACATTTCCTGCGCCAGTCTAACTGCGTGTATCCATGCAGAACCGACAAGCGGTGGGTTCAGTAATTAAAATATCAGCACTGCATGGCTGCACTGCATATATCCCGTATTGTCAAGTTATATTCTCATGGGAGTTTACGATATTTAAACGAGGCACGAGCCGTGTGACATGGCATGATATCTAAGAAGGTGAGACTAGAAAGAGGATTTGGGAGCTTTTTGTTGCAAAAGAGCACCTATCAGGCCAAACGGGACTATTCCCACCTCTCGTTTTCCCACCACTGCAACTCATGTATAACCAGGATCTACAGCTTGACCGCCATAAAAACCCAACCAATGAAGATCAAATTTGTCCCGGGGGAAAGTTAAACTGTCATTGGACCAGCAACGTAATTAATCAGAAGAACATAGGAGGAGTTCGAAATTAAGGTTCACCTATCAGGCCACAGTGGCACAGGCATGTGCCATGGTCAGAGATAAACAGACATGTGCTATTGTCTTATTAACATTTTTTTGGTAACGCATTTTCTTACATAACTTTTCAATTCCTATCATTGGAGGTCCGAAAATATTTCTCATACAATTTGATACCATAATGATCATTCTTCATAAAAAATTTAAAACCTACATATTTAAAGACATAATCATTGATATTCATAATATCACTAATCATACACTTAGTTTTTACTAATATTTCTTTTCATATATTTTTCTATACGAATGATCGAAACTCATAATCATTCGAATAAATAACTATAATATTCATAAATGTGATGTATCCTAATATATGTTTTCATAAATTTATTACTCATAAGTGTATTTATCCATATTATTGAAATAGGTACATGATGTCTATATTCGTATTAAATCGTATTTTAATATTAAATTAATTTGAAATGGTCCAAAACAGGCAATATTTTGTACAAAACTAACGTGACAGAAACGAATCGCTGCAAAACCGATTCCACGTAGTCTTGTCTGCCCTACCCCTAGAGTGTAATTTAAAAGCCGGAGGCGCGGGGGGAGGGCAGCACTCGCCCGCTGTAACGAGGCTCAGGCGCCCGGGCGAGCTGGAGCGGCTGAGGCTGGTCGCCGAGGCGCCGAAGGCGCCGATGGCGGTCCAAAAAGCCGAAGCTGCGGAAGCAAGCGTGGGTGCCTGAGCCTCGTTACGCAAGGGCGGAAGGGCTGCACATCCCGCAGCGCCGGAGACGAGGAGATACCAATGCATGCTGCATGCTTGCTTTCATGCTGCATGCTCTGCATGCTTATCTACTCTATTAAATTATATATGATTTTTTTAAAGATACGAGTATGTCTGTTATAAAGTAAATTATTCTGAACAACAACATTATGAGTTGAAGTATGTTCTTAGTAACAACATTATTAATTAAAACAATATGATCAATGAATGTTATGAAGAAAAAAGATCTGAAAATAAAAATTATGTATTTTAAATGGTTCTTGGTGTAACAGTATTGATAAAAAAATTATGATTACTAACTGTTATGAGCTCCGATGGTAGTAATAAAAATGTATAAATAAAAAAAGTATGAAAAATAAAATTATGAAGAGAGATTATTATGAACACAAATCGGTAGTAAGACAAAGAATAGGATTTAGAATTTTATGTGAGCCAATATAGAACCCATTTTTTTATATTACGAGTATAACGAGGAAAATTTGAATGTTTGTTTGTATTGAATAGGCTCCTAAACTACTAACCCGTTTTGAAAAATCCTACATTATTTCTGTTGAAGAAAGGCTAGTCTAGTCTAACAGCAAAATCGAAATTACTGCTTTTATAGCTTGGACTTTAGCCTCTCAATTCTCAAAGTATTATCGATAGCCTGCTGATTGTTTTAAGGTTCAACAAAACGTTAAAAAGCTCACTATAAAATATTGTTTTTTTTTAATGAATCGACTTTAACTTAATCCCTATACTTAAACTAATAGGACAAACTACCATCGCGTGACAACGATCGGAATCCAAACATCTTCAGCAATTAACTACACCATGATGGGTGGCCGAACCTAGTAATGGCTTGAACGCATTCTGGGCGTTTTAATATGTATGAACGTACGATAATATGGCCCTTTTACGTCATCCCACCGGCTAAGACAATTGCTTTGGATGTTAGAATAAATTATAACTTTATTAAACGCATTCCTCAAATTCTGAGGCGGAAAATATTATACAAAATCAGAGCTGGTATCTTGGCTATATTTTACAACAACGATACCAACCGGGCGATGTGGAAATCATTGGGGGAGGCCTATGTTCAGCAGTGGACGTCCTGTGGCTGAAATGATGATAATAATACATAATTAATTAATACATAATTTTAATTGAAGCATAAGCTATCGATAAATATTTAAATGAAAGTAAAATTGGTAGCGAATTCATAAATTAATGTAACTTTACGTAACACTTAATTAATACATTGTATAAAATATAAGCGTTAAATATTTATATTATTTGTTTTAAATGGCGTTCATTATCTAAGGAGAAATATTGGAAATGTGTACTTAACCTGATAAATCATCATTAATGTTTGTCAATTAAAATTATAAATTACGTAGAATTAATGTTTTCTGTATGATTTGTGTAGGAAATGTTCATACAGTCGCCAACTAACCAGTAACATGTTAATAGCATGCTTTTTATAATGTGACATGTGTAAGTTGACTATTAGGTGAACTATAATTAAACGATTATACCGTGTTTATAAAACCGCTAATTAGTGGTTTGTCACTTATGTTAAATGTTGATTACGCTTTGATGAAAACAGGTAAGAAATTGTTTCAGTGAAAATATTATTCGTGTAATAAAATAATGTTTAAGGATAATTTCTTTTACCGTTCGAGGTACCTAGTTCAGTTAGTGCTAGTGGCAAGAGATATCATTCACATTTACTGTTTTCCTAGATTCCGCCAAGTGGCACCACCTGGAATTTACCAAGTACCTACCGCTGACGTTACTACCTCATTAATTAGGCCCTTAAATCCACTATGATTAAATATAATGGTCTCAGTTTGACCACCTTAACTTCAAACATAACTTATAACTTTAACCGGTGTTTTTGTACGGCGTTTGGCAACCCAACCCCAGTACGTAAATATTTTACTGAATGTTACTTACTTTTCGTCGAAGCTGTACTGTGAGTTGAGCACCGCAAACATTTTCTGGTAGAGGATCCCGAAGAACTTGTCCATCATGGTGTCGAATTCCTTGTCTCCATGAGTGTAGTACCTGGAGAAAACAATATATTTATATTTTTATCGTTAACATCTACTACGTCAAAGTGTCTAGTCTTGTTCGCACTATTAATTTAGTCGAGAACTTTTTAAACTACTCGAAACTAAGCAAAAAATCGACCGCACTATCAGAGTAAATACAAATGAGTAGGTCATCTTCATAGAAACGCACCACGCACGCGCATAGCACGCGTTTCTATGAAGATGATCTACTCATTTGTATTTACTCTGGCACTATGGTTGGGTACAGTTTACAAGTGATTAAGTGTTTTTTAAATGAACCCGACTTAAGATTCAAGGCACGAGTGACTAGGGATTTCCTGGGAAAGATTGAGCTTTAGGTCGGAATTCGCGATTCGACTCTTCTTGTAAGATTGGACCCTCTGAGAAAAGACATTAAACAAAGAGTTCAATTAGGAAAATGTTCCAACCTTTCTAGTTCTTCGAAGAGCTGCTCAAAGACGTAAGAGTGCTGTTCATAGATCATTCCATACGTGCGTTTGAACATGTTGTGAAACTCCTCGCGAGACATGTGTAGCAGCTTTTTGAAGAATTCTGCAAAAGAAAAAAAAGGTGGTTAGGTAATGAATAAATGTAATAAAAAACAAATGAAAATCTAAGGAGGACTAATGATACGCATGACCTTTATAGTACCATTTCCTAAAATAAAACAAAGCGCTGAGCACTTTGTGAATTTCACTTGAAGGAAGAAAAAACACACGCGTTTTGCCAAGAAACTTTGGCAATTGGAAAGATTAAGGAATATCTAAGAAAAGTAAATCGTAATGCTTCAAAAAGAAAAACAACGGGCTTCTCCGAAGTCTCAGCGAAATGAAGATTTAATGAATCGCTTCACAACGTAAACAAGAATGGTGACTCAAATCTACCCCACATTGTTATTTTAAAATAATTCCGTGAAAACGAATACATTACTGTAACTCCCACTCACCCTAAAATGTGCAACAAACAGACACTAAACGAAATAATTTTATTTATTAGGTAGCGTTAGATGAAAATAAAGAATTTTTGTTTCCAAAGTCTGGTAGATGAACTGACAGTCATTGGACACATAACTAAGTACAAATTAGTCACATTTATATTGAATTGAAATAATAATGTTTTCAAGTAAATACTAAAGGTTATTGACATTGCAGTAGCTCTAATAAAAACGATCAATCTTAAACCTTCACTCAATAGTCTTTCTTGTAGAGCCCGTTAACTATTAGTTTTTATTTAAAGGTAAGAAACTGTCATTTGGACATCAGCTAGACCAACAAGATTAAGTACATAAATGGCGATTTACCCAATAAAAATGTAATTGTTTGATAGTCTGTTTCCTGATTTAGTCTAAAAACTGACGCATGGTAGGTATGATGATATTTGAGATTTAGGCTGAGTTCACAGGCTGAGTTGCACTACCTAACTTTGACCGTAACTAGGTATGCATAACGATAACCGCTGTTTTTTGTGTGGAGATTGACAGATTTTTGACGTTAAAGTAAGATGGTGCAATTTTGCCTTTAAAATAAGGCGCGAAAATATTAATACTAAGTAGTTCAAACAGAATTACTTCTGTAATCTCTAAGTTAGGTACTTTATTATCTAGATATTGTTGATAAGTCTTGACATTGAAAACATTCAATGTTACATAAATTGTAGATGAACAGGGATCGTTGACCGTTAACGCGGTTTTTGTAATTACCACTAAGTACTTAAGTATGAACATTACGTCGCGTGAAAGCATGCATGTTCGAGTTCGTGCAAAATTGACGAATGATCTCCTCTCACACAAACATTTTATTTAGTTTGTTTGTTCGTTCAAGTGAAACAGACTTCAGTCAAAGCATGTCCTAATTTACTTTTTATGAATTTGTTTGAATGGAATTTCCCGGCTTTTCTCTTCTATAATGTGCATGTTTTGTACCTATAAACCTTCATCTTGAGTCACTCAATATTTAAAAAAAATCGAATCAAAAGCAGTTGCGTAGTTAAGCATACATAGGGACAGACAGTGGAAAGAGACTTTGTTTTACTCGTATACTATGTAGTGATAGTGATATTGATCCAGTTTTAGAGTGCTTTTGAAGTCTTCAATTTGGTTATGAATGCAGTTTTATTTTAATTTAGTTCTCAGAGTTTTCAACGCGTAAACAAATCGACTCGTCATTATATGAATGATCTCATTCATTCAAGAAACATGTTAATTTCAATGAATTTGCGAATGAAATTATATGGCAAGATGAACAGGAAAATATCAAGAAACAAAGAGCATTTTCCTCATTTCTTATCTATTAATAATATTTCAGCAGAGATTTCAAAAATATGGGTTTTATAATGTTATTAGGTAAAGTAGTAGTAGCAGTCGTAATCTATATTTAATTTTAGTAAATGTTTTAAGTGCCAAATAAACAAATACTGGGTTTTATGACCTAGTAAGAGATGATGAGATTTAGATGGAACACGCTTAGGAATTCACCTAAGCGTCATCTTCCTAACTTGACTGATTCCTATGGGACCCTACAGGTATGTATCACTATGTATACAGGTCTTTACAGTATCATGGCTGCGTGCGATAGTGAGGAAGGGGAAGCATCAGCCGTAAGACTGATGGATTGAAGTCTGCACTCGGCCAATGTGCGAGCGCACTTCACACGGTGAGTGAACGCAGGTGATTTATTATCATTATGTAGGTACTAGCTTTTGTCCGCGGCTTCACCCGCGTGAAATTTAGTGTCACAAATCGGCATAAATTATAGCCTATATGTTAATCTGGGTTACAAACTATAATACTGTAAAGTTTCAACAAAATCCGTTCAGTAGTTTTTGCGTAAAAGAGTAACAAACATACATCATGACATCCTAACATCCATACAAACTTTCGCATTTACTCGTATTAGATTGAAGATACCAACTCGAGTTTTACAGCGCGGTTAGAGCAAACAACACATCCTCCATATTAATGACTGACCGGCGAACTTTGTACCGCCTATGTCCATCAGAAATAATTTTGATTATAATGGTTAAATAATTTTGCACATCGGTCCAGTATTTTCGGAGGCTATCCAACAATCCTCTATTAAAATACCTATTATTCTCTTTATAATATTAAAGTAGAAAAGTTAAACAATTAGATTGAAATGACATTTCCATGCTAAACGTCACTTAAAACTAGTGTTCAGCTTGAATAACTACACTCGCGAGCAAAAGTATGGAATCACTTAGTTACATGAAATTGTTTCCACGCGATCTTGTGTACTAACTAATTTGTTAGTAACAAAAAAGTCTCGGGACAAAGTCTCCCTAAAGCGTCTTAAAACTTTCGAAACCCAGGACTTGACTTACGTGGCGCTGACGTGCGACAGCCCGCTGACTGAGCCCTTCTTGCAATAGTGCAACGATTTGTGCTGCTTCTGTAGGTGTAGAATCCATTTTCGTCTCAGGTAAAGTGTCAAAAGATGCGGAGATGTGTATGGATCAACGTGTGAAAGCAAAAATCCGAAAACACGTGCTTTTATAGGGGGTAAATAGGCCGCAACTCGCGACCGTATCAAACAGTTGGTAGATACATGTCTTTTTCCTTCCTTCTTCACATCAGCCGGGATATCTTTTTAAATACTGATGTGATTTAAATGAATTTGGTATCAATTTAAAGTTAAAAGTTTAATCTTTAAAATGGTGCCACTTTTTTTGTTACTAAAAAATTAGTTAGTTCACATGATCGCGTGGAAACAATTTCATGTAAGTGATTCCATACTTTTGCTCGCGAGTGTAGGGTTAATTATACCGCACTTCATTAAAGCTGTCGATCGTGGTCGAAACAAATGAACTTATTAGCAATCGTTAAAAATAAAGCGATCAAGACAATAACTGTCACTTAACACTAACGAAGTCGTAATTTAGACAGCATAAACAATTTAAATTAAATTAAAACACCACAAAAGAAATGATATTATTGTATGATGAACAACACGCATATTTTTAACGTCAAGGTTTTTTAAAAATCGTTAAATATTGTTATTTTGAGAATATCGATTTCTAACAAATGACCACAGCTTGCGTGGATTTAGAATAAAAGTTGATTTTAAAAACATCAAATGACAAGTGCAAAAAAAAGTGGTGGTGGTGGCGGTGGCATGATTTTTATGTTGGAAGACTTTATATTTTTGATCATACTTATGTGTGTCTGTATTTCAGCTTTACGTTACCGACTGATGAAAAGAAAACGCTATTATATACTTATGTGTAGACATCGGATTATATGCATTTGCATTATTGCATATGCAAACGCATATAATGCTATTTTTATAGCGTTATTGCATATTTTGGTACTTTTTCATTGACAGTGCTTATTTTAGTATTTATACGTGTTAGACGTGTTGTACTTCGCCGCCGTTCCCACACCAAACATCAACACATCGCCCTCGCACGCACTGCGAGAGCGCATTGAGAGTATTTGAGAGCGATCCGTACCAGTGTTGCCAGTCGGGTCTTGTTTGAAAAGCGAAAATGAATGACCATTCCATGAAGACCGAAAAGTGACCGGTCGTATAAAAACGTTTCCTGGATTTGCGTTATATTATCGAAAAACATTCGCTAAAATTCATTTTTTTAACCAACAATAAATCAAATTCATATTTAAATGCAGTTTATGACCTAATTTTTAAATTGTCACTATTAATATTTTTTACTATATTTATATTGTCACAAGAATTACAGCCAATTAGTACCTATATAATTAATTAATTATGTATTGTGAAAATAAAGTTAATTCTAATAATGTTTTTTTGATTGTGCATATTTTGTGCATATTTCGCCCTTTTTTAGTGCATATTTGCATGCATATTTTGGCATTTTGATAGTGCATATAATCCGATGTCTACTTATGTGTGTCTGTATAATTCAGCTTTGCGTTACCGACTGATGGAAACTTTGGAAAGAAAACGCTACTAGTTAACCAACTTCCACCTAGAAGATTTATAGACACGAGTGTTTTGATAGCGATTAATCGATCCTAATTCATTACGTTACTCGATTAAAATGAGTCCTTCCGGCATATGCATGCGTGATATTCTTCGTCAACATTCTATCCAAATTCCAATATTTGAGGATTTATATAGGGTGGCTTTTTAATATGTTTTAATCTAGCCCAAATCCAGTGGTCGAGTGGCGACTACGGAACGGAAGACGTAGTATGCCTGGATGGGGGCGGCGCAGGACCGGTCGTCGTAAAAATCCTTGGGGGAGGCCTTTGTCCAGCAGTGGGCGTCATTTGGCTGAAACGAACGAATCTAGCTTTGCATTGGCTAAATCTCTATCCCGAATAAAAGGAAGACGCCTTTCTGAGAAGAGTAACGGAGAGTTTTCATGGTATGGGAGCTGCGCAAAATTCGGCGATATATTAAAAATCTTTATTGAGCTGACCAAGTGCGTCAACATAGTACATTTTACACCGAGTTCACGGTACCATAAACCGAGTCGTTTCCACTTCCTCCCATCGATATCGCAACTATCGGCATCTGCGATCTATTTCGGCGCTGCGCACGCGACGACGTTTGTAAGTTACGCGACTCTTATGCATTTAAATTCAAGTAAATATTACGACACCATATCACACTTAGGTTGATTTATGAATTGAGATTTGCAGCTTAAGCGTGTTCATCTTCTATTCAAGGAAGAATTTATTATGAAAAGTAGGATCTTTCAGATACCGAGCCTTAGTTAAGAATAGATTTTCAAGGACTGAATCTTGTTGACTGAAGCGTACTTTACGGACTCTATGCTAGAAATTTCCCTCCTAAACTTTAAAACGGTCTACATGGAAACACTATGATATTATTAAATCCAAATAGGTTTAGATTTAGAACTCTTTGTGTGCAGTTTGGCAAAGAGTTGGGATTTTACATATTATATTATAGTAAAGTGTTTATTGGGACCCAAAGTGCTATAAGGACGCGCTGTGAGAAAGCAAAGAGCTTAGGATAGCATGTGAAGAGGGGAATATGCGGCGATAATGAAATGATGTGTGTGTACACACTAGGGTTGTAGAAAACTTTTTACGGCAAGGTCGTTTAAAAATATCGACATTTTTAACTATTATTTTTGTATCTTCACTATACATACAGTTGAGAATGAGAGCAAACTAGGCTTTATTATTTTGCTGCAGAATCGCATCTAATAATTTTATTGTGTAGGGCAAAACACGCGCTAAAGACACGGCTTAAGATGCTACAGATTTTAAATCTACTCAGATTAGTGTCGCATGTACCCATCTAAAACGCCATAAAAGTTATGTTTTATTGTTTTTCGGCTTTTAAGCAGTGTTATGGATACTAAAGGATACTTAAATATTTCTGCCTCTTTTGCCAGCCCTAGCCCGCGGTTCCGACCGCCCACTCTTGCGCACGTGCGCGCTTATCCGCACAGCTGTTGGCGCAGTAAGGAAACGAGTAGGTACGTTTGCAATAGAATACTTTCTACGAAAAAAATATTTGGGGTGTCTTCCGTAAATTGATTCCGGTATATCAGCTCTCTTTCACACATACAGTATCTCAGGTTGAGTAACAGAGACAACAGAATAAAGTAGACTACGTAAATCATCTACTACTATCATGGTGTAAAAAAGTCACTACATATTTACGTTACCAGTTTTGGTAAACGCAAAACTTTACGAGCAATTAAACAAACTTTATTAGGTTCAAAAGACTTTACGGCCGCGTCATTCATACATAGCTTTATGACATTTTACAGCCTTTCAACGGCGTGTTAACAAAATCAACTCAGTATTCTACTGTTGGTAATAAAAGATACAAATTAGTTGTAAATTGAGGTCTGACGTATAAATACGAGCTATTTGATCTCTCGAGTTTCGGCCGGCAACAAATGTGGCCGTGTGTCTTAAAACGCGGTGTTTGGTTTCTGAACGCCTCTTGAGTTACGAGACGACTAGGGTTGCCAGGTGTCCGGATTTAGCCGGACATGTTTGACTTTACGGACGTGTCCGGGCAAATATTCTCTCGTCCGGCCTGCCCGGATTTTGTTAAGCTTTTTATGTGGCTGCAGGGTCTCATGTGCTGCTATCTTTTGAATAACGCAGTAGACAGTGGCTATTAGGGCATCACGTGTTGGGGCCGCTGCACTGGGGGGCACCAAATAGAGTACAAAAATATTGGTAGCACAAAAAAATATTTTCCGCGAATTCAAGACGGGGAACGATGAATGTCCGGCATTTAGGGTAAAATGTCCGGCCAAATGAAGCACCCAGTCCGGATTTTGGGTTATTCAACCCTAGTTATGGATTATATGGGATGCGCCGGCGACGTGTCGATGATTTAGCGGGGTATTTATATCGATGCGGTGTTGACGTTACGGCTTCGGTAAACAAACTCGCGATGAAGGCAACGCGTCTTTGCAGATTCATTTATTGTAAATAAACTCGAACACGAATTTTATATTAGGTACCGAAGTACCTACTACAGTGCAAGTTCAGAAAAACCTCAACTAAGGTGCTGTAAATAATGCAATACGAATAGATTACAGTTTTCGAAAGATATTCTACTTCGACTCTACATGTAAAGATTTGACATAAAATTTTACTCAGTAAGTTGAATTTTTAAAGTACAAATCATTCTTAAACATCGATAAGTCCGAGGCTTGTAACATCACTAAATAGATTTGATTTACTTCTTGTTGCTATCCCAATGTGTCTCATGCGCATACCTACGTGTTAACACTTTTATGAAGATACTATGTTGGAAGGCAACATGACACTGAAAAATGTCGTTTACTCAAATGACAATGTTCTATTTTAGAAACTGACTAGCTTTCCGCCCGCGGCTTTGCCCGCTTGGAATTTCGTTTGTTAAATTTTCCTGAATTTTCTTTGCTATAAACCTCACGGAGCCCGAGACCTTTCCAACGAATGCAAAACCATGGAAATCGGTTAGTGCGTTCTGGAGTTATAGCGTCAGGAAGGAAAACCCGACTTATTTTTATATAGTGGATTTGGAAGCAGTTAAGTTCATTTGTGGGAATTTCGAAAATAAACAGTACATGAATTATTTTTAGCCATGTTACTGCCCGCTAATTTTTTCGTATGATTGCAATACTTTGCTAAGTTCAAAATCAAAGAACTTAAAATATTATTTTAAATTAATGTGCTTTAATTAAAACATTTGAAAAATTTCAGTGAATAGTGCTACAAAAATGGCTGAAAATTTTCCAAATGGTCAAGTTTTGAAAGTTTTCTGTTTCTATTATCTTTAAACTTTTCAGCCACCTCACAAACACCCTGTATCTCAGCACATCATTATATTGGAACGAGGAAGGTGTTATCAGGAAAACTGCTACTCCGATGTAAAAACTTAAACGGTTTCAACGCTACTGGGTATTACAGAATTATAATCGATCACACAACATACATGGTATCAATACTCTTTAAAAAACTCGGCAAAAACGGTTTCAGTGAGTGCATTTGTAACTGGTGTGGTTTACAAGTTTTCAACAGTCAAGTTTAGTTTTTATTCGAATTGAAAATCGCAACTGTTTATTCGAATCACTGAAGACTCGATCAAATCGCTTTTCAGTTCCTATGTGAAAGGACAAAGCCATTTCTGGGACTGTACAATGACCTAATATGCAATTCGATTCCATTTTCCGATATTTCTTATAGTATAAAACAGCCATTATTTCTTTTTGTTGTACTTACATTCTACAATTACTACAATTGATGTCCTAAATACTTATTTGCTTAGGTGTTGAGGCTGTAGGCCAAGTACTACTTAGTAGCTTATTTTAAAATCCAATCAATAGCGTTATAATAAAATAACCCAAATTAGGCCTAAATTCCATTCACGTGTTTTTTTAGTAACTAGCAATAAAATAAAATACATTTTTGTAGCTTTTGTGACTTTTCATCACCTTTAAAGAAATGTTCTATGAAAAACTCGTAAGGGATCTTTGTATTGTAAATGTTTCAATGTTTCTAGCCAATTTACATGGCGTTTAGGATTTTCAGACTTGGCCCAGAGTATTCCTGAACTATTCAATTTAATAGCTAGCCTAAGTGGCATCAAGATAGATGTTAAACAAACATGTCATATCAAGAACAGGTTTCGTGCTCTTGTCGATAATAAACTCCAAGAAAAGTTTAAAGGTAATCTACATAAAATTACATGTAATGATCTCACAAATTCATGCATCAGAAACCACATTAACGTCTGCTGATTCTGTACATGAAAATTATCATTACCTCGCCGTTTGGGGGAAAGATACTTGATTAATGTTGAGAATGTCGATAAATTTGAAACTAAATCGTGTTAAAAACTATTGTTATTAATACTAAATAGGCTTTGTCAAAAACGTGGATAGAATTGAATTGGTTTATTGGTACGGACTAAGGAATATTCGCACATCTGCTTGGATGAAAGATGAAAGAAGAAATCTTATAGATTTCTTTATTTCACAGTTCGTACACAGATTTACATAATATGATAGAGTCAAGCAAAGAAATATAAAAAGAGCTAGTGAGCTTATCTCTATAAAGATTTTTCTTTAAGAAGAATAACAGCGATTTGTGATGTATAATGGTTTCACAGGATTAAGTCTCTTTCTAAATAATAAATCTTAATGCAGGTAAGTACAAGTTAAAATTCGACAAAAAAATGCGTAGGTTTGACGCTTCACAATTTTCTTATTTTTTAAGCAGTCAACATAAAGAAATGGAGATATTAAACGATGGCTATGAGAGAAGCCTCATTCAGAATATTCATACAAAACTGTCTCTCAGTCACCACACATTTTTCCTTTGATTTTTCCCAACACAAGTGGCCTCAGGCCGCGTACATAAGTAGACACAGATATGGCACCCTTGCGCTTCCCGTCTCGAAGATAATTGCGGGCAACGGGACTGCCGGCGTCGCGACATATACGGAGGCTGAGGTGGCCAGGAGTGTGCCACAAACGGGACAGTCCTAACTGGGAAACGGTTTTTGTGTGGGACACACGGTCTACTTGATAGCAATAGGCTATCATTGAAAATATCGCAGTACCGGTAATAGCGAGCGTTTATTAAATAGAAGTAGGCAGTAGGTTCGATTTGGAAGATTTTCATGCAAAAAATGGCATTGCCAAAAAACTTATAGGATTTATTATTTGGCTATGCAGCTACATCCCCGATGGCGATAGTCCAGGAAATATGAATTTAGATAGTGTGCAGTGTGGACATTGTAAGTAGTATGAAATTAAAAACTTCATTCTCCATTTTGACCAATGCAGAAAAAAGAAATAAGCAGTCAATAAGCTTAATCACAATGAATGTTGGAATTTAGAAACAACTTATCAACGAAATTGCCTTCACATAAAACAAGTCAAAGTATTTTTTTTTTCATATCCAGATAAACACAGAACGGTAGGCCCCCTGAATGACCGATCGTGTCCCACCACTGGCCATTAAGCATCGGTGATTTCGCCAATTAGACACATGCCGGTCACTGCGGCACCGGTGAAGCAAACTTGACGGCCCTTCCTGCTGGTTCAATCAGGCTGAACTTTTGATGCAAAACAGACCCTATTGCAACTACATAAGACGCTATAATGTTAGCTTGATGTGCCATCAACGGTACATCAATGAGTTATTAAGTTCGCAACCTACTTGGATGCCTCCGTAACAAAGTGGCACAACTATAAAAATATCAAAAACATGCATTAAATTTTTAACTGGCAATCATCACGTAGCTCAAATTGGGAGGTCTTCAAAGGATGTATATGTTAACAAAAATCCGTGGCCAAATATAGCAGCCGGTGACTAAAGCGCGTGTGATCGAAATAACAATTGCTTGTGTTTATAACAATGTGAGTAATTGTTGGCCCCGGCTATTTCGGATCTGGTGATCGTTGCCCGTATTAATCAACGCCTACTTAAATGCGCTTCCTTTAGAAAGAAAACTTTTTCAAAAAAAATAAACCTGTAAAATTACTTAGGTGTATCGTCTTTTCTCATGGGTAAAGAAAAAAAAACAGATTATGTATAAATAAACACAAACTAAAATATTGTCTCCTTTAGCAGTGCCTAAATGAAATGTTAAATTGGCATAATGCCTGTAATTAGTTTAGGTAACATACCAATGTTCTCTTTTCATTACAGTTATAAAAAAGCTTTACAAAAAAATTATCTATTGCAGTTTCTAAAACTTGTAAAGCGTTAGTTAGACTTATTACAGACAAATTGGCAAATTAAAATGCAAAAAAATGCTACAAATAATAGTGGTCAACCAACTACCCTCGTGGAGCAATTGAGTTATGATAAAAAAATAAAAATCTTTTTATGTAGAGTTCTACTGTAATATCCGGTATTTTCAAACAAAATATAGATTTTTCTCTCTCATCATAGCCCGTAGGCATCAACCGACTTAAGAATGGTAAGGGCCATTCGGAGGTACGGAATGTAGCAATTATTCATAGTACGGCGAGCAATCGGAGGGCCAATAAACGTTACTGTCCCAGTACAGTAGAGCAGAACACGGTAGGTTTTGTGTCCAATTTCTTATTTTAAATAGTGTCTGCCGATTAGGGGCTCGCTAGTTCAAACTCCGTCATCCTCTGGACTATTCTGGGGAACCCAATCCTAAGTCCTAACACGAGCTTATTATTTAGCTTTGCTGAAGGGCTTAACGGGGATTAAAAAAAAAGAGAAATTCAGAAGCTAAGCTAACTTATTTAGCAAAAATTTCTGACCAAATGTCGCTGAAAAACTTAGAGAGACTAGAATCAAATGGTTTTTATGAAGGTTTTCAAGGTCTTTTTGAGCCTAAAATTTGAAATCCGATGACTTGGCTTTCAATGCTTAATTTTCAATCGTGTTTGGTGTATTGTATTCACAATACGGTTCTATGACTACTCTCTCTATTTACACTGTATCAACGGTCGTTCGGGAAAAATATTCTATTTTAACTTCAATACGAGGGGAGACGCAGACGATTCGCGCCCCTTTTAAAAGCAATTGCTATAAAAAGTTACCTTCGGTTAGGTATTTGACGACAGGGACTGGGAGAAAAATTCAAAGATTCGCAGATTTTGATAATAAACCTTACCTACAGCGTGCTTACAGTAATAAGAAAATATCCAAGCGGGTATTTATTACGTACGTTTTAGTACAATTTACATGTTTTTTTCTTTCATCTATACTAGCGTGTATTGGATTTGATTTCTATTTTTGTAATTCATCAAGTTCCTAATAGTAACGTCGGATTTAGTAAATCAATATACAAAATACTGTAATCGACGTTTAAAAAATATTAAATACATAAAATAATTACACATTTATAATAATAACCTACTATATGCGTGCACAATTATACATTAATTTCAAAATCAATTTCAAATAATCAATCCATTCTCATTCAAAACCTACTCAAACCCAGCGCATGGACTAATGAGACTGAAAATTGACAGTCACGTACAATGAATATGAATGAAAGATAGAATTGACACCTCTCAGCCAACAAACGGAATTAAGAGGCGCAATCAAGCCACCGTGGGAGTGAATGGAGGTTGGAAAGTGCCCCGGTCAATATTGGCTTTTGTCCGGTCCGGGCGTAGGGCAGACGTACCGGTTTTGGCCATCTTTATTCTTTACACCGTTTTTGGCCAGTTTAAATTTTAACTATGTTATGAAATTACGTATCTTCATAATGTATCTATAAATCAATCTACAGTTTCAAATATTTATGCTAGGAAATTATTTTAATTTCAGTTTTTTTTATAATAATTCAAAAATCAAGTGGCCAAAAAAGGCACAATGTCCACAAAAGGGGTCTTTACCCTTCAATTACGATACTTAAAAAGTGTTAAACGATTCCATTGCCTTAAATTGTAAAATTTGGCAAACCTAGACAGTTATTTATTTCATCTTTAAGATAACATTAAAATAAACGTAGAATCGTAGCCAAAAATATACGTAGGTATTAGGTAGGTATATTTCGTAATCTGATAAGATAACGATAACAAAATTGAATGAATGGATGGAACTTGATACGATACAAATACAAATTTTCAATAATTGACAAAACTGCCTCAAAGTAACATCGTTCGTTTCAGCCAAATGACGTCCAATGCTGGACAAAGGCCTGCCCAAGGCTTAAAGTAACATAATTAACGAATATTGAATACAGCAGCACTGCAAATTCGTTGCTCTTAAAATGCTATATTTTATTTTCCCATTCCACGAAAAGGCCGAATGAGTAAATGACACTTCGAGTCATCAAATTACTCAACAATCAACTAAAGGTTCCCCAAATTGTGAAATTGTCCCCAACGCCGTATAATTTGGGGGCCTCCAGGGGAACTCGAGTTTAGTATGGAACTGTTGACTGTGGACACTAAGGTGTTTGCTTATGGGCGTGCCGCCCTCTGGCGGTGATTTGAGTTCACTCTGTACACTTAATTTTGAAGACCGTGTGGTCAGGCTGTTGACGCAGTAGCAGCAAATTGCCTCTACACGCAGGTAGGTAAGGGTTAAAGTTAGCTGGGACTTATTTATGTCTTTACGTACACTTTTATAGCTTGAACAGGTAATTAAAACGTATTATGCAGTGTATTCTATGCTATACAGGGTGGAAACGAAAAGTGTTGAGTTGTGAGAAGACATCGTAAAACTGGTTACTGATCCTAAAAGTGCTTCACGAGCTCTGTCCAACGGTGTGAATGAATAATAATAGGTTACAGAATAAACTGGATTTATCCAAAAAATCAATGTTTTCATCGTCCCTGAGATCACTTATCGTTTCCACCCTGTATACTAGGGCCATAAAGATCCTGCTTATTGTGAGTGATCTAGCCTGATAAAATGGCTACAAAAAATATCTATTTAATATGCCCTTCTTGAAAACTAAAGGTAGGTACATTACACTCAGTATAATTGCGTTAATTTAGAAAGCATCTTGGCTTATTATTTTAACATGGCCCTCGGAATGCCGAGGTAAGTATTCTTAGGAGTAATCAGCAAGTTAAATTACTGCAAACATTCTGGGTTCGCGGTAGTGAAGCGCCAAGTTCCGCATCGCGTTGAAAACTATGACGGAAAAGAATGAACAAAATAGAACGGAGTCATTTGGCCTCACATTTCAGCTTTTTCCTATGTTTCGACAGTCACGGTTGTGAATTTCAATCATAAATTTTTTGACGGTTCTTGCAAAAAGTGAATCAGTGAACTCAATCATATACTTTATGGGCTTGTATTTTAGCATGCCTATGTATTGTTAATAATTCCTTTTCATATCACACTAGTTTCGTCTATGTTGGGTGTAGCGCTGATGCGCTAATTGTGATCAATTAAGCACGAAAAGCCTTTACTAAACGTAAAGTTAACTAAAAAAAACTATTGTCACGTCGCGTCTCTTCTTTTTTTAACTGGGTACATTTAGTAAAACAAAAAATACTACACAACTTGGCCCTTTCGTCATAATATCTTAACGGGATAACAGTTCCACAGTGGTATAGTATAAATTTTATCATTATGCAGCGCGAGCGAGGCGGCATAATCTTCCTGTANATAATGCTCTCGCGCAGGTAATGGAATTTATCCATTTAAATGACAAAATACGCCGCTCACTTATAATAAAACGGCCATATTTTATTTCCTTTGCGATGACAGAAATTCGCTTTCTATTTATGTTTATGTAAATATGCTAATAAACAAGGCATTTGCGTTTATTATCACAAATTAATTATTTTCGTGATACCTAATTAGGAGTTTGGCAATATTGGACGTAGACAGTAATTTAAGTAGGTAGGTACGTAGTTACAATTAGTTAGAGCTAATTAAATAAATAAATAAATTTTAATAATCTTTATTCACAAATATCATTTCCTGGGATGATGTGAAAACCACAGATATATTATTATTTCGGTTTAGTTTTTTTTTTTGGAAAAACAACAGTCACCAGTTTCAGAAAAACAACAAACCTTGCTTCTTTCTACGAGCGCTACATTTTCGTTAAATAGAATATAAATAAACGTAACAGGAGGCAGTATGTTATGTAGTACAAAAACCCCATAAAAATTTCGCGTGTGTAGCACAAGTCAGCATAACATATTCCTCACCATTTTTAATGGCTGTCACTGCCTTTCGCAATAAAATACACAAGTCACGTTGTCCATAATTTTTACAGAAGCGCAACAGCCGAAGCGGGATTATAAAAATTAGTGATCTATAAAACCCGTAGGCACACCATGAATGGCTGCTAACAATGGCCACTGAATTACCCGCTGACGTCATCGCGAATGAAGACTAAACATTTTTACAATAGCTAATAACGCGAGAGTGAACTGACGCTGAAGGTAGACTGGAGGGAACGGCCAACTCAATATGTCCGAGAGAGAAATTGGTTGAATTGCTGTACGCTTTATACTCGGAAAATTGTAAGAGTTAAAGATCTCTTTTAGATTAAACAATATGTTTTGACACCTTTTTCATTGTTCAAGGCAGTTGACACGTTTAAAAGAAGACATGAGGTTGAGGGCATGTAGAGTTTGTTATTTTTCGCAAAGTTACACAAGTTATTAAGTTTTCTTAATGAATATAGTCAATAAATTCGATATCTTTGCGATGAAATAATGTAATGTCCATACCAAACCAGAGACAAATACACAGTGCTTTTACAATAATGTGTGTCTTCAGAAAATCCACTCTAAAAAGGTCTAAAGGAGAGACTAACTCAATTGCCTCTGACAAATAGAATCCATAAGAGGGCCTCCTTTAAGAAGTCTAGTAGCAAAGATGAGTATAATGGAGTGGCTGTTCTGTCCTAGTCATACTGTAAACCTGAAGTGATTCACTCCAGTTATCGGCAGTCGGTCTGCTCCAGACGGGGCAGGTAAACGCGCCATTGTGCGAGTGCTTTCACCTCACGGGGAATATGGAATACCAGCCATTTGTTAGGGGTCTGGTAGAGACGTGTTATGATCAATACTTCATTCTTTAACTTGGCAGACTCTCCAGATCAAAGTTCAGCACTTCCTTTCATGAAGGAAGTTTTTGCATTCATAAACTCTCAGTATTTCAGAAAATAGAAAAGCTTACTACAGTAACTTTTGCTCCTTGACTACTTTTCTATTATAAGTAGCCTATCTAATTAAATAATGTATTAGTATAAAAATATGTTATAATTTAATGTGAGATAAAATGTAGAGTTTTATTAAGCCATCCAAAAGAAAAACTGAAGAAAAAATAATCCTTAGTAACTTCGGCATTTGAGCATAGATTTCACTACTTACTAAAATAAATCAATCTACGTTTGCGAGTTTGAGAAAAGTAAATAAAAGTAATGAAACTATGCGTGTTAATAAATTTCCGCTCTATTTCTTCTTAGTTAGTGCCAATACTTTTTAAATAACGATTAATTCTCATCTTTAAAATAAACCTCGCTAAGATAGAGACAATTTAAACATTCGTTCTAGCAAATAAATGTCAAAAAATCTAGACTCGTCATGTAAGAAAATTGTAGGCGAAACGATAATGTATCGTTAGTAAATGGAAAGACGTATTAGAAAACAATTTTTGACAGTTTAAACTAATTTGTTATAAGATTAACTTCAAAGGCGGCACATGTCCTCCATAATAAGTTGGTATTTAATGTTTTTTTAATTATTTTTTTATTTAAAATTTCTTAGGTCACAAAATGCACTAGGCTAGATTCTAGATTGATCTTTCTTTACGTAGGCTGAGTTTCACCACCTAACTTTCTCCGTAATTTTAACGATAACCCGTGTTTTGTATGGAGTCTGACAGATTTTTGACGTTTGTCAGAGTTAAAATAAGATCGTGCAACCCAGCCTTAATTTTCTGACGCAATTCCCGTGTTTTGAGTCGATCCATCGGTTATAATTGTTTCATTACTTGTCTTGATATTTACATTTCTGTCTGTAGATTATGCTACTTTGATATTTTATTATTTACTAGCGGCCGCCCGCGACTTCGTACGCGTGGTTCCCGTTTTACCCCCTTAGGGGTGGAATTTCGAAAAACCTTTCTTAGCGGATGCCTCCGTTATAACATCTACCTGCATGCCAAATTTCAGCACGATCCGTCCAGTGGTTTGGGATGTGCGTTGATAGATCACTATGTCAGTCAGTCAGTCAGTCAGTCAGTCAGTCAGTCAGTCACCTTTGAGTTATATGTATAATTAGATTTAGATTTTACTAGTAATGTGACTGGCCGAAAAGAGCTCTACTTTATTCGGGAGCGTATACTTTTGACGTATTGAGATATCCGTCAAATTGAGATATACTCGAAATGTACTACGTACAGAATATTACTTCAATGTCAAAGAACATGTGACTGAAGTTAAATTAAGGAAAAAACTTAATGCAGTATTTAACTAGCTGTGCGTGCAAAAATCGCGCAGTCGGGTGAACATTGCCCATGTTAATAGTCACAATTATCCGTTTACAATACCAACCGTAATGTTAATATATGGAGAATGTTATATTCAACGAATCGTTATATTGAGAGTGAGACTGAATATTACTGCGAAAAAATAGGATGGGAACAATTAACTAGATAAAATTCAGTATTACAGATGCGCATTTAGTGATTGATTGATAAAATACAATTAGCAATGTTGAGCAAGAAACTATGCTTTTTTAAACAATTAAAATAGGAGTCGATAATTGATTAATTAGCGATCAATTTTTCAAAAGAATTCATTTTTAGATCTTTTTTCACATGTCGGAGAATTTCGCTATTACTGAACTATTTTGTGTCTATATTCTATAGGTTCTTTTGATACTAATCAATATTTCTCGAACAGATTTAGGTGGGCTCTAAATTCTAGGTCTCTGCTGAGACATTTGTTAAACTTGTCGATGAAATATTAACGCAGTAAGTTTATTATTACTTAGGAAAATCTCCTAAACAATTATATTTAACAAACAATCGTATTACACGTTAATATGGCGTCGATAACCCGGCTACCTTTCTATAAATACTCCTTAGTGTGATCGAACGTTATGAAATGTGGCATATCAAGAGAGTGCCCGTATACCAGTGGCTCCCAATCTTTTCTGAACCATGGACCACTTTGATTTCTTTATTATGCGCAAAGACCATTCAAAAATCCGTAAATAAACTTAAAAAACTGTATCTAAAATAAGTAAGTTTGTATTATTGAAAAGGAAGTCATCTTTATTTAGAAAAGCAAATAATTACGTTTATATCAATGTGCTTTTTTAGCTTGCATTCTTCTGTACTTACTAGTTCGGTAATTAGTAGGACTAATATTACTTAAACCCTCTCATCATGACACGGGTAAATCTATTACTCACGAAATTTAAAATCGTTGGGACCATGGACCACTGGTTGGGAACCACTGCCGTATATGATAGTTATAGTCTGTATCTATTGTTTTAATGATCGTTTATCAAATTAACGTCGGGCTTTATGATTCATACCAGCGAAGAATGCGGGCGTATAAAAATGGCAGATGTTAACCGCAACTTGGTAGAGTTCGAACCGTAAATAGATTTTACAGCTTGATAAGATTCAGAACCCTCTTCTTTGAATTTAAATTAACAGTTTGAGAGATGTTAAGATAAGATAGATTTTGTCGCAAGTGTAGAGAAAACTCGAGGCAACTGCTTAGTAAATTAATGATCAAACTGTTATTGCAGATGTAGAAAATCTAACTTGATTTCATCTTAACGTTTAGAAAAGATTAAAGTTCAAAAACTCGTGGCAACTGTTCAATAAAATAATTATTTAAGAAACTGTTACTAGATTTAGAAAATCTAACTTGATTTCATCTTAATTTTTAGAAAATTTAAGTTAATTCAAGTACCTATTTTTCAAATAAAAAAAAACTCACACGCGCTCATTTCAATTTAATTTTCATGTTCACCATATTTCTAGTTTGCAATGAATATAAAAATATTAAAGCAAGTAACATTTGCCCGGGAAATAGCAGGTCGTCCATTTTTAACGCAAAACTAGATGTAAGCGCAGTGCAGGTGCTAAGTGGCAGCACTTGGGCATAACAAGCTGTTCACGTTTTTGTCGCATTTTGAACTAAACGCTGTATATCTCTATCTTTATGTCGATAACTATACTTAGCACTTAGTTTTTTGTATTAATATGAATCAGAAAATTAAACTGCACACATAATTTTATTACTATTGGAGTAACATTCAACAGTGGAGTCAATATTTAGTCAATCTTAGATATCTCATGAAACTTTCGTAAGACATAGATTGAAAATGCACTTACTACAGGTGCATTAAAGGCATTTTGTAACCACCGATCAAAAACACCGTTGCTGTATACTTCTCTAAAAAATAAACAAACTTCTTACACTTAAATGTATTCCATGTTGCCTAAATTAACTACTTTAGAATGATTTTTGTGTTTTGTGGAGTCAGCAATCTCATTAAGTAATTAAACTCACCGTTAACCCTTTTCGCGCGGTTCGCCAGCACGTCAGCCAGCTTGCCCAGCTCGCTTTGCAAAGCGCCCTCTATCTGCGTACGCGCAAGCTGCGTAAGCCTCGAGTGTGCGCCAGCGCCGCAGCATCCTTTGCTGAGGCATAGTCCGTCTGCGTCTGTGGACAACGAAAAAGACAAATGAGCATCGTAAGGCAACATTTATTTGGAAAAAAAAGACAGTTGAGCATCATGAAGGGACAGAAATATATGCTGCTCTTGTCAAACAGTTACAGCACGTTTTATGAATGAGAAAGAGGTAGACCGAAAATAAAGATAAGATAAGATAATACTTTATTGCCTCGTTTTTACATGCTTTACAAACACAGAAATATAAACAAAAAAAAATTACATTAAAAACATAAGAGGCAAAAGGATGAGGCTCAGCATATTATGCGATATAAAGACAGTTGAGCATCGTAAAGGAACATTGATTTAAAGTTTATATGTGCTCTCGTCAATATACGGCACGTTTAGGTGAATGTGAGATGTAGAGCCAAAAGTAAAAACAAAAGACAGTTGAGCATCGCAAAGAGACATTGATTCTCGTAGTAAGTCGTCTCGTCAGTTATTTGCCAGTTGTAAACTTGGTTGAAATGATAAACGTTTTCTCCAAATGTAAATTGACAATGTTTAGTAGATAAATACCAAATTGGCGCCCAACGTGGTTGTGAAAGTCCAAATAATTTTCATTTACCGAATTAATCGGTATTAAATTAAATTCTTAACAATTAATGTCAAAGCTAGAATATCCACTTAAAAACTTTTTTTTTCTTTACATTTAATTGAAACATTAATGTCATTTTATAAATCAACATTCCGACAGAAGGCATTTTTTTCCGTTAAAATAAATTATTAATTAAGTCGTAAATTACGAGCTGAATATTAATAATGGGTCTGTAATTAAACCGGCTCGCATGACTGACATAATTGCAGAAACAGCGCGGTAATAATAACATAACAATCATTGGGTAACGTTTAATAGTGCACTAACATTAAAATGACAATCCAACCAGAAAGAGTAGGGCTACTTCTCTCTTTGTATCATATTAAATATACGATTGATATAAGATTGATATAATTAATGTAAATTGGCGACAGTTTCTAAAAACGTTGGAGGATCGCCGCAAGTCAACAAGTCAATCAAAAATAGTAAATCTGTTGTCTTAAATTGTAAAGATTCATCAAAAAATTGTCCAGTGGTTTATGCGTTAAGGCGTAAGATCATCCTTGCAAGCTTTCGCGTTAAAAATGAGCGTTGTAAGATTAAGACAAGAGTGTGAAGACTGAAGATTAAGAGAATCTGTGCCATATGATTTTAACTTGCTTTTTCTGCTTTTTCTCAAATTATTATAAGTTCGAGACTTCTTTCCCTTTCTATGGTGTCCATAAGAGCCATTTTATCTTTGCTACATAATTACATAGTCAAGTATAGACGCCAGCCATGATAGGTTACAATTTGCTGTAGGTAACGCTTGATTTAATAACATAATACGGGAATTGATTAAACAATTATTTCTTGTAGATGTTGGTTGAATAAATTGCATCGTCGGATGGTTATTATCTTTTCAATAAAATCGATGGTGAGAGCTTTAAGCTTTCTCAAATATACGCATAAGAGTTAGTAAGCGTCTAATAAAGTAACTGTACAATGTATGACAAATGTTGATTTTCCATATAAATAAATAGACTAAACACGAAGAGCAGTCACCCGGCAAGCGAAAGGTGGTGGGTTCGATTCCCGCCTTAGGCAGTTCGATGTTTTCAAGTTGTTTATTTAAGACTAAACACTATTAAATAATTGCATATGAGACTGTTTTATGTTAGGTTATCCGTATTTTAAATACCCAATAAAGTGATGCTACAACTACTAAGTAGATAGGTAGGTCCTGCTCCTGCACATTTTTTTCTCTTTTTTATGCATTACAGACAAGGCATGTGTTTGACAATCGGACCAGTTAACTAACTGAGATGCAGTCTAGGATGGTACATCTTTAAGAATATTTACTGTCCTTTCAATAGGCTCAAATCCAACCAGCCATTCAGAAATACATCAATACCTCGCAGTACACAATATTTGCTATGCCTATGGGGGTTTAGCCCTCCCAGACGGGGTCTGCGCCCCTTGCCCCAAATAAGTTTAAATATCCGACGGCGGGACGTTATTGCATTAGGCGCACGCACCTCCGCATACATATTAGTATAAACTTAATATTTTCATCCATAGGAGATCTAACGAATTTTCGTTTACTACTTACTAAGGAAAAGTCCGATACTATTATGTCTCCTTAATCAATATTAACGGCTAACGGGACTGCTTATTAAACACAATTTGAATTTTAATGGTTTTTCCAAACTGTTAATAATTTTGTTTTCTAAAAGATTATTAGTAATTTGTGTAATAACGAATTACTAATAATCTTTTAGAAAACAAAATTATTAACAGACTGGAAAAACTATTCAAATTCAAATTGTGTTTATTGAGAAATCACAGATAAGTCAGGTCATACAATTTGGTAATAGATCAGCTGTGTATTCTATTCATAATATGTAGGTACATCATACTTATGTATATGTGTAATTAATTTGAATCAGTGCTAGTTGGAGAGTTTTGAAATTGAGTTTATAACCTTATAAACCTTATAAAGTTGTTTCTGTTAGACCATGCATGTACCTATTCAATGTTTAATTAAAAGTTGTGCTGCATTTTTTCGTACTTTATTGTTATCTTGAAGTCAATACAATACTCATCTTCTATGAAATCGATTGATAGTTCTTTATCTATTTTATCAAATACAATCGTAATATCTATCCTATTATCACGATTGTAAGGTCTATATCTATTTATAATTTTGCGAGTGTCAAGTTTGAACGTCTCTAGATTAACGGCACCCTACGGACTTCAAACCAACAGGGTTTGATTTCGTGCTTCTTGAAGTTGAGACGGGATCAACTAAAATTACTGATTTACATTATGTAAAGCGTTCGCAACGGAATATACTGCTTATGTCAAGGTACTAAACACCATTCCAGTTTCGGCTTAGGGGACACCAAACCAAATTAAAGTTGTGGTCCAAGTTATCAACTACCCCATAAAAAACAAAATAATTAACTATGGATCATTAATTTGTAAATATAGTAAAGCTAAATATTAAGTACCTAATTTGGAGCGTTCTAACGTTGTTTAAAAACAAAGCGATTTATTCTTCAAATAAATAATAGCACGCATTATTTTTTAGCATAATTAACAGCCATTATTGGCATAAAATAATAATATACAGACATAACTAACGCTATCTTTGCTTTGGTCATTATAAAAACAAAGCTATTTTTAATGATGAACTAAAAAGGTCGGTAATTTGATAAAAAAGTGTTAATAAATACCGAGATAGTGTTTAATAAACATAAAAAGTCACAGTAAGTATAATGAGATCATTATTTTATAGGTATAGTTTAGTTAACAATGTTACTACCTACATACTATGTTAATTAATCTTTAAAATTTTGTACATAGCCTTGAATATTATTATTTTTAATTTTCGTCATTATTAGTGACTATGACGATACTTTTGTGTGTAAATTAGGTACCTACATGAGATAAGTTCAAATATCACAAAAAATTAAGGAGGTAAAGCACTCACCGTCGTTAGCCCAATGTTAGCTATGTACGAGGTTCACTGCTCTATATTTTTCTTATAAGCGGCTAAAGGTACTCTTTTATTTATTTATTTAATGAAAGAAACAAACTCTTGCAAGATAAGAGCATTAGTTATAAAAATCATTCGAATATTTAAACTAAGATTTTAACAGTAAACACAACTTTAGTAGAGGTGTTATAACGTCCCGCCCTACGCGCGTCCTTTGCACCCCATTGCAACGGTCGGGGGTGACATATCTATTGAAGGCAGGCGATAATGCGCCTCACCAATGCGTCTGGCCACAGACAAGAGATGTCAGCTAGTAAAGAAAGATACGAGTGCAGAGGAAGAAAGAAAGGAGAATGAACGACTATCAGAAGAAGTACGGTACGAAGATTGTTTTAATAACTACCATTGGTAAAAGCTTTGCTCTATTATTCTACAACACTTTTAAAAGCCTATTGGCTCACTAAAGATGGGGATGAAGGGAAATGTTGATTCTCACGCAATAGAGAGAAAAAATAATATAGGAAATAGAAACTTTGACTATTAACCAACAAATTTTACTGAAATCACCGAATAAGATTTCAACCAACTAAAAACTTTGCATGATTCGAATCAAAACACTTATGCCAGATAATATTCAAAGTACTTACATACAACTAGGAATATCAACTGCTCTCCCACACAACTGTTCAATATACTGATACTGATTTCAGCGCACACAGTACAACTAAAATAAAAGCTTGTAACAACTGGTCTAGCTGTTCTCCCTGCACTGTGCCAGGAAGCTTTAGGAGGGCGCGATTGATCCGCGGTCGTCTGATTGCTACGGCCCACGGCTCTACGCTCATTTCCTCAATATTGTGGACAAACAAACGCTACTCAGCTGCGAAATAATTTATGTTCAACGGGCTTGAAAATTTGAGGGTGGGAATGTGTCTTTGATTAATTTTTCAATCGTTTATGTTTCGGTTTTTGAAATTTTGTCTGAATTATTGGTATTTTGAAGGAATACTCTTCCCTCATGGTCTAATGATCTTTTTAGTATACTACCCTCACTCACCAAATGCTCTATCAATCGAAACAACGTAAAAATACATTTATCTTGCAGTCGCCCGGCAAGCGGAAGGTCGTGGGTTCAAGTCCCGCCTTAGGCAGTTCGATTTTTTCAAGTTATTTATTTAAAACGAACCTTGTTTCTCCATAATTTATTGCACTTGAAAATTGTACAGTCACACAGTAAGTACGTTTTTATTGAAAAACAGCTATTTTTACAAATACATAAAACCAGTTGCTGTCGCCCGATATTAACTTTGAACTAAAGATTCTCTCTCAGTTCATACAACACATACATACACCAAAATAGCTCTAGCAAAGCAATATACGTAACTGCAATCAATAGAAACTATTGTTAAACAAACTTCGTGTGGTATCTAAATCCCAGGACCTAATCTGAACAAAGCAGGGCTTTAGCCGGGTAGCGCTGAAAGCTTCGAAGTTGCGCCTTACTTTGATCCCGAGGAACTTGCATTGATCCTTCAGGTCAAGGTTGTAGTAGAAGTATAATGTAGAGTCTAAATCATATAGGTCTAGTACGTACTTTACTCAGTCAGTGAATGAGGTATGGGAACGGTACGGAAGTGGTGACTGAGATATTATGACGTGATAGAGCATACAGGGTGTTAGGTAAATGGGTATATGAGCCGACACTAGCCCATGTTAACATGGGCATATAAATGGTATGGTGAAGTCAGAAAATTGACATCATTTTAATTTTTTAAATTTTCATACAAAATAAATTTTATAAATTCCGATTTGTATGGAAATTAAAATAATTAAAATGAAGATATCAATTTTCTGACTTAGCCCATGTTAACATGGGCATATAAATGGTATGGTGAAGTCAGAAATTTGATATCATCATTTTATTTTTTTTAATTTTCATACAAAATAAATTTTATGAATTCCGGTTTGTATGGAAATTAAAATAATTAAAATGAAGATATCAATTTTCTGACTTCACTATACCATTTATATGCCCATGTTAACATGGGCTAGTGTCGGCTCATATACCCATTTACCTAACAGCCTGTATAAATCTGAAGTCTCACTGACGTTTGAAGTTCAAAAGTCCCGTGTCGCCTATCTCAGGCACTGACTGAGTTAAAAGCTAGGCCTATATTATTTTTTTATCCACAACGAGGAAGCTCTTAGCCTGTATCTCACCTGATGGTAAATGATGATCAGGCCGAAGGTGGAAGCGAGCTTCACCCGGAATCCTCAACCACTGAGGAACTGGCTATCTTACCTCCTGCCGGAACACAACAATGCTGTTAACATTGTTGTTATTTAAAACATTTTTGGTGGATTTTTGTTGTTTACTCGGCTTACAATCACACAGTAACTAATTTATGAATACTATAATGTAATTTTCCATACCTAATATATTTCATTTGAGACAGACAGTTAAACAAGACTTGAAAATAACTAAGATAAGAAATTATGTAAATAAATACAATAGTTGTAAACATTTTGACATTCAGTAATTTGTTAAGTAAATGACTGAACATCAGACATCAACACACAAATTAATAAACTGTCAAACTAGTCTAAACGTTAACAAACTTCGCTTGTCAAATTATAATTTAAATCAAATTGTGTTCTAGTGAGAATTAATATTTATATACCTACCTTTCTCAACAAATTCACAGATCAAATATGTTGAATTTTTATTTTTCTTCTGTACAAAAAATGTTACCTTTCTTTATTTCCATTAAAAGTCATTTCCCGTAGCTTTTTAAGGTCTAGAGCTCATTCATATTCTTTTTTGATTATTTAATTTAAGGGTGGCAAGATTATAGGGGAAATTCATCATGGCCGCTTGGCAAGGCGTTAAGGAGAGCTAAATTATAAGAGCAAAACCCATAAAGGTGAAAATTATTTCACCCCCCTTCGACAGCTAATCAACGGGTTCAACAAGCGAGATATTAACCCTTAGAGGTTAGAGTTTTGTTTTTAAAATGATTTGGGTTATGTTCTAATGTAAAAAGTTTAAAAAGGTTGCACTCAATCTTTGGTTTGTACTTAGGAGCAATTTTGCTCTTTTGTTTTGGTTACATTTGTACAATATTATGAAAGTAGGTAATTTAGAAGGTTGTGTATTTGTGTATTAGGAAGTAATGTGCATTAGGTTGAGTAATTAACCTACCTACACTATGATGTAGAACGTGTATAGTTAATGTAGAGACATTATAGAAGCCCAACCCACCAAAACTTCGGAAGATAAAATTGGAAAAACGTACGACGGAACAGTATACATACATCAAAGTCTATCGACAGTTCAACAAAACCTCTATAATCACAAAAATGTTCAAGTCGAAGGATACTGCGTGAGTCATCAACATTAATGTGAATTCAGTGACTCATCCTGAAAGAGTCCTTGGTAACGGGATGAGTTGGCCAACAGGATTCATGACTACTAATTTTACTATAGAAATAAATTACTCAAAAACGTCAAATCTTTTTTCAACTTAAGCCTAAGCGCAGACCACCGATTTTTAGTTGACCGATAGTTGGGTCGCGCTGTTAATCAGTATGGATGTTAGTCAAAACTCATAACCACTTTTGACTGATTTTTGCAGTCAAATGTGGTTTTGAATGATGCCCTTGGTCAATATCACTTTTGAATGATTTTTCCAGTCAAAAGTGGTTTTGACCAAGTGCGTTAGTCAAAACAATGTATGAGGCAGGAGTTTAAGTAAAAACACTTAAAGCAAGAAAATACATACATCCTTGCTTCTTAAGATATTAGGTATCAGCAGATATCACCTAGCACGGACAAATATCAAGCTATATTATAAAATCATCCGAATTTAATTGATTTAACCAGATATTATCTTGAAGTCGGGCAATCACCATCTAAGAAATATAGTGATATGAAACGACGCAGACCAGACAGCATTTTATAACACATAATACTATGATAAATGCTATTTTTGATATCGTTCCCGTTCGTTCCCCCGGCCTTTAATCTGGAATCAACAAACACTGGGATTGTTTGAGTAAGGAGCCCCGAATTTAGCTGTGGGCAGGGCTGTCAAAAGTCTGAAGACACCTGTCAAATATTTCTCTTTAGAAAGACGTCCCAAAGCAACAGTCTTGCAATACTCGTATAATGTGACATAAAGTCTTTGTAAGCGACAATAGCAACACGGTGAAGTTGTCGGACTAACCGACTCGAGATCTGAGCAACGCTGGTCGATCTCCGCCGCTGGACTATTGTGGTGAGCCCACTTGTAAAACAATCATATTATCTTAGCACAGGTGGTTAAAAAAGTTCATATGTAATTTCAGCCAGAGGTCGTCCACTCGTCCTCCCCCAATGATTTCCACATCGCCCGGTTAGTAGCGGCCTACATCCAGTGCCTTTATGAGGTCGTCGGTCATCCTTGTGGGTGGGTGGACGTAACATGCTGCGTTTTGCGTAAAAAACGTTGCGTCCGTAGAAAATTCTCAATTTTACTGAACAAATCTTAAGTTATTTAAGGTTCTGTGAAGGTTATATCGTGGTGACAGCCCTAGCTACGATGAACCCGAGCTACGAAAACAGTGGTAGATTAGATGGAGTCTTGTGGAAAAGTAATCAGGTGTGGACGTATCTAAATAAACCGTTCAAGTTATGTTATTGCTACAAAGTTCACGGCGAGGTAAACGTCTTGGGCTATTAGGCTATGTTCACATGTAACGCGCGTTAACGCAGGTCAACGTGGAATTAAATTTATAAAGAGTTCACATGACAAGCGCTAACGCGCGTTGCGACTGTTGCCAGGAGCTCGTCAGTCTGTTTCGATAGAGCTTAGAAAATGGACGTGGAAGAAGCTATTGCGATGGAAGCGCGCGCTCATCTGAACTGTCAACGGACGTTACATGGCTGTCAAAGCGCGCGTCAACGCGTCTAGAGACTTTTTCTCTGAGCCCGCGTCAACGCTCGCTGACGCACGCGATTTGAAAACGCGCGTTAAAATTTTGCCATCTGAACATAGCCTTAAGGAACCTGTATATGAATCAGTGTCACATGGGTTTACAGCACCGATGTGCTTGCAAGCTGTATGTGAAACACTCTTATGACTTTAAAGGACCGATCTGATTTTATCCTTTCGAAGCATGGAGTGTTTTTAGTTGATTAGTAAAGAGTTATTTGGTAAACTCTGACAACAATAATGCTCCTTTGAAACAAAAAATCTCGAATTAGGTATATCAGAGAGAATGTTAATAAAATGTTTTGACTTACATATTACTGAAGTATTACAATAATATGCAGTCTTTACTACTTAGATGTTAGAACTTTTCCTTTCAGGAAGACATATCGTATTAATAATGTAGGTACATTATTATTAGCGTATAATGCATACGTAATGTGACTGTAATTTGACATCGTAGTTTAATACAATATTTTTATAACACCTAAATAAAAATATACAACGATTAATCAATGACGTACGAGCGAGGAACCGTTATGCTAACTAGTTTAGATATCAAACATTTATCGTGTCAAAACTATTTTAACGGCTGTCGATAATATTAACGAGCCTAGACATATTTAACCAGATAATTCTCATTACTCCAAAATTCGATACAAATCACTGATGCCACAGCGATCTTACTATACTACTATATACTATATTAGGTCTACGAGCTCTAGGTTTGTACTAGCTCTACCAGCTGTGTTTCGAAAATATTTTTTCTAACTTATTGGAATCAGGAGAGAGCGATGCATGATAGGCTGTTAGTGCCTTAGGAATATACTTTTTATCAATGGAGAGTTTTTAGTTTGCATACATTCTCGTACCCCTATCTTGAATTGAAAATTTTATGGTACTGGCTTGGTCTATTCAAATTCTTTATTTTCTAAAATCGTATAACTGATTTTGTAACAGCGACACTGTTACAAAATCAGTTATACTTAGAATGATCAAACCCTGGAAGATGACATCATGAGAGACGCTACTGCATGCAACCTGCAACTGTGTCAAGTATCTGCTGCCGATTAAAATATTGTACCGATAAGCCCAATGATTTAGTATCACCAAACATTTCAATTAAAGCCATTTGAAACGCGGCCGTCCACTTCATTAGTATGGCCGACGGACGACGTCGAACGATAACGTAGCTTCCAAATTTTACGGCTTTTTTATTGTTTTTCGAGCGGCACTTTGTGAAGTGACACGAAAAAATAAACTTTGGAAACGCAACATGTGCGACGTGTGCGCATGTTACAGTCAGAAACTGAGCAATGTCATTCTTTTCAGTTAAAATAGGAGCGATTTTGCGACAAAATTCTACGGTTTGGTTTGCTGTTGGCTGTACAGCCGTATTTTATGGAGTTACCGCAATATGCCACACTTCAAAGCTAATAGATGCGCTGTAAAACTAATCAATGTTAACGGTGCCCGTAGAAACGCTGTTATTGATTATGAGGTATGCTCACTTGCAAACAATAGTTAAAATAGAATCTATTATTTTTACTCGCAGACAGTGGTGACTGAGTTTGTTGCGGCGCTTCTTCTCAGCACTTGCCAAATGTTTGTCTCGAAGCGCTGGTAGGGCAAAAAAAGAATGAGACATGTATAGGCTCCTTAAGAGCATTTGACGATTTGTAAGTACTAATTTAATTAAGTAGTCTACACAAATTAAGATAATTTTGATTTTGATTTGATTTTTTATTTTGACGCAATTACAGTACTTAGAGACGAAATGTTCAAAGTCATTAAAATTTCGTTAACCAGCATCAAAAAATTTAATACTTCGCAACGCAAGTTCACTTCAAAGTTGAGCAAACTTGTTTGTTTTATTGTTTGTCAACAAGGTGACTAAAGTCAAGTAAATAAGAGTGTTGTTAGTTCTAATAGCATGTGCCTTGATCTATTAAACTTAATGTTATCTAAAAACTATTTGCTAATTAATGCACTAAATTTTACCGCAGTTTATCATTAATCGCAAATTATTAGGTTTGTAATTAGAGCAAAACAAAATATTGCTATTGAATTCACCGCACACTGATACTCGTACATCTGTAAGCCTTCATTATAATTAAATAATCTAAAAAAACAACATAAAACGCACGTGAGTTAAGACTTTGGTAATTAAACGGTGTTCTAGAACACCTAGATAATAATTATGTTTCAGCGCATTCCTTTGTTTTTATTTTCGGGGCAATTGTTTATTCATACATTCAGGTGTTCTTATTTCAAAAAATTAAACAAAGGAAGACACAATACGTGCAAGTTAGTCAACTTATTAGCTAAGCTCTACATTTATCATTTCCCTTGCCCAATTCAAGCAGTTTAAAAAAATAATTCAGAAAGTTCATAACAGCAATTCGCACGTCAAGCAATTCAAAGGCAGTTCTTATCGCCCACCTAAGTGGTGAGTGGGTAATAATTTCTCTCCTCCCGCGTCGATGGCTCGCTCGAGGGCCCTTGGTGGCGCCGCGAAATATTGAAACGGACTTTTAGAAATTTACTTTGGTATTTGATGTCTGTTGGTTTGGTTAGGAAGGTATTGAGTTTATTCTGCGACGCGACGTAATAAATTAGGTAACCTAACTACTGAAAATTTCGAAAATATTCGCTATGAAAGACTTTCTGAAAATTAGGTCCCCTAATCATATAGACTGAAACTAATTTAAACATACAGTTGTGTTCTTTCTGTTTTGAAGATTTGGCAGAAAAGTACGAGTGGCTTTCGTTTAATTGCTAGAAAAATGTTCAATTTTATATGAATGGGATTCGATTCATAAATATTTTTCGACTCTACATTTTTACCAAATAATTCCACGGTTACAATTAAGTGCCTATGCTAACATTCTATGTACACTTTGGTAAACCATCATCTCATATTACATTGATCTCCTAAATGGAGCATTACGGTAATGATTGCCACGCCATCGCGCCAGAAATAGGCCACCGACTGATATACGTAAATCAATCAGCCGAAGTGTTTATCGTAATGTCATGTTTTCATGTTTCATCACCATTATCTGAACGACCCTGTCTGCCCTGCACAGCGATGCTCAATATTTTGACCCCACCTAGTTGTTCCTTCATTGACTTTATTTTGACCCCCTTTTGGGTGGACTTAGAGTCTTAGACCGTAACTGCAGTTCCGTGTTTTATAATTGCCTAGGCCAGGGGTGGCCAACTTGATTAGCCATAAGACGTACTGTTTACTAACGACACCTTGGGCGATCTACCACTTACATACTTCTTGCAATATTAAGTGAAACAGCATAGTTTAGTACACAATCATATAGTATTTTTTGCCTTGCCACGATCGACTGGACTAATATTCACGATCGACGATCCCTGGCCTAGACGTTTTCAATATGGCTCTATCGGGTGGGTTCTTCCGGGAAGTCGCGCCTCTACAATAACTAAACTGAGTTTCCTACGAGTTACATAGGTCGATTTAACCACGGTTTAAAGTACCCTCCGAAAATCCTCCTTGTAATCAAATAGTAACTATTGATATCTCAATCCGTCTCTTTTGTGAATTGAACCTAGGATCCAGAACGAGAGTCCCAAACCAAAAAGTGGTTTTATAGTGACCTGAGGGCCTATATAGTGTGTTTTCATCAAACGCGCTCATAGTGAGCGCGTCAAAAAATGACATTGTACAGCGCCCCTAGCGGGAAACGTTCAAAAACTAAATTTTTCATACATTAAACTCACACTCAGCCCACTGATAATACGCTTACAATTTGTTTAACTTGGACAAAGTGATTTGCAGGCTTTTTCGCAGCCCTCGCGTATCCCACTTTGGGAAACGCTGTTCCTAACCAAACGAGGCTGCCCCTTCTGACCGGTAGTTAACGTATGCAAATTGCTGAAATGACCACGCTCGACCTCCGAGCGTTATGACTGTTGGGTCATCTAGCCGGAGGGACATGCCAAGGCTTATGTAGGCAGCCGCCTACGCGAGCCTTGAATAACTTAAAGTTAATTGTAGCCGATTGAATTCAAATCAGACTCTAAATAACAGTGACATGTCTATTTTGTTGTGTTACAATATACCTAGTCATAGTTAATAGCTTAATTGAAAATTAGTCTGATCTTCATTTAGCTCTCTAGCTACTAAAGTTAATGAGAAAGTAGAGCACGTACTAAAATCTATAAAAGACTGCAATAAAGAATTTATTGATTAAGGGCAGATTTTTCAATCGTCGGATAACTTTTAACTGAAGACATTGACAGTTTTAGTATGGGAAAAATATCAAAATGACAAGTTTATTTTTAGTTAAAAGATATTATCTGACGATTGAGATTGAAAAAATCCGCCTTAATTCATATATAAATACATATTGACTTAGGTACTTGCTTGTTTTGGTAGGTACATTTCAACATATTAACAATCCGACTCTTTATCTTCTAATCAAAACATTCACATTGTGAATAGAGTTGTTATGACTAAGGAAGCCCAATTAAACAAATGAAAACTAAAGGGGCTTACCCCTATTGTTTGAAAGCACACAAAAGCTCGTATTCAACTTTATTTATTTATTTATATTAGGGAAACAAACAATTTTGATATACAGACAAATAATCACACAAAAAAATAGGACAGAAATCAGCAAAGTTTCCACAGTTAAAATTAATACAGAGTGCAGACTAAAAATTAATTAAATAGTAATAAATTATACATTAATTTCTAAATGTCAAATAAATACAATGTCAATTTTATAAAATGTCAAACAGTTAAATTTAATAAAAATTATAAAATGTCAAAAAGTTAAACTTAAGTTAAAGTAAACTTTGTAAACATATCTCTGAGTGTCAGTTCATAGTACAGTCAGCACCCAAACAAAGTGACCAATAAGTTCGCAACACGCTTTGTTACATTGGAATAAGGTCAAGTTGACAACTTTTTGACCAAATTGGGTGTCATGAACTATTCGACGCTGACTGTACCTATTCGTAAGCAAAATCGGAGGGCCACGAACAATTGATCGTTATAACTCCGAATAACTCCAACCTTTTGTTATTGTAACTGTAATTTACTAAAACACGGGGCAGTGCATTATAGGTAATGATAGTTTAGTTTAATTGCAAAACCATGAAGCAGGTATTAAATACAATCGTGAGAGCTGGCTTTATTATTATGTCCACTAAAGTGACTGCATAGAAGTATGGACGACATCAAGGTAAACACTGTGGCATCTTATACAGTTGTAATAGTGGCGATTTTGCAATAAAAATGTATAATAGTCTAATGTGCTGTCAACTGTACCTAAAAACTAGAAATGATTGATTGTTAATTACGTATTTGAAGGCTAATTGAAAAATAATATCGTTGTGGGTCGAGAAACAATTACTCATGCCTATTTATTTAGAAAATAAAAATTACAGGGCGATGTCGATCGCCCGCTCAACTCAAAATTACAAAGCTCAAACGTAGTGATGCGTAAACTTAACTTTAATACTTATCGATATGACATTATCGAGAATGGAAAAGTTTATTCGGCAAGTGCATTATAAACTAGTTACTTATTTTTAGCTTGAGACTTAATTGAGTCAGTATTAGTAGGTTTTATTTCTGATCTTTAATGAAGTCGAAAGACGCGGTTTATGTTTTTGACCTTTTCGATAACTTTCCGAATAAAAACAAAACAAAAGAATGAGGTTTAGATTCTAATTGAAACATTTAGAAGACATCAGACACGCTTCACAAAACGTTTGATTGATTTATTGATTGATGGAGTTGTTGACTGACTTACGTTACGAGTAAAATACGTAACGCGAAAACTGGAAGAGGCATAGATTACAATATGGAACAAGTTTTGTAGGTAAGTATCGTAAGACAAGTTACTAAACACATAAACCTCACATAACACGTGCATAATTGACCGTTTAACAGTTTTCGATACAGTTATGTTGCTATTATGGAAGTTTGAAACAATGACTAAAGTATTTCCAACTATTGTATGTACAATAGCTATAGTTATGTATAATGTTGTCATTAAAACATTCTTGATATTCAACAAGTTGCCACACCACAATATTACGGCTAGTCCACTAATAGGAAACTATTTATGGAAACATTTTGCTTAGAATGTCAATTAAATTGCAGCGTATAAATATTTAAAAGGCATTAATTAGGTAATTAGTTCATGTTAGTAGTTGTATTGAGGTTCAGGTAAAAATAGATTTGATTTTAACCAGCAATTACTTGTTAAAATCAAATCGGACTAATTACGGATGGTAAACATCAACGAAAATTAAGTTAATCAGTGCGAGATCTAAATTGAAATCGCGTGTATCAAAAAAATAAATCTTGGTGAATTTACTTTTTGTTAGCATTTGCATCCACGATTTTTCCTCTCGAAATCTGAAAGCGAACGAAAGAGTGAAAAACAAACAGAAATGAGTTTCGACTTATTAAATAGCGTCAAAGCAACAGGCGAATAGGGTTGCCAATGGTACGTAATATTAAAAAAAAACCCCCAAGACTACGAGATTGCTATAAGTTGAATAACCATTTATTTATACTTTGAAACAATAGAACAGATTGTGAGTTTCGTCGATATGTTAAATATTATAACACCCAAACAACAGGCAGTTAAGGTTGCCAATGTCTTTTTAAAGAAACCACAAAATCGCCACTATGTCTAAAATAACTTATGTATTTAAAACAATGGAGCATATTTTGGAGTTTCAAATTGATAAAGAGCACCAAAACATTATGCAAAGTGCAAACAATAGGGTTGCCAATTTAACTACCACAAACCACAATTACGTCTAATAAATTAAACAATGGAGTAGAATTCATTGTTTCATGAGTTACCTACTATAAATGAAAGCATCAAATATTAAAATTTTCCTATAACATAATACAAATCGGTAGGTATAAAGCGCATGTCTTGATTTTTACTTAAAAAGCTTTATAACAAAATTTCTCTTAAAAAATCTTGGTAGCCCTACGCGTGACAAAGAAAGAGATACACCGATCCCGTAATGGCTCTCCGTAATTACATAGACCACCCGCGAGATCTCGCGCGGCCTATTAGAAGGCCTTTTTGTGGGGAAACAATCATCCACACAATGAAGTCATCACTCGGATGGGACACCGCGTGCGGCCGGCCTAATCGATTCAATCGAGGATCGATTTGCTGGTAACGTAATGTTGCGCTGTGACACCTTGGAGCTGAGTATCATAAACGTTTTGTACCTAATTTGTATATTTGCTACCATTTTGGCTATCATATTGCCATATTGAATCAAACTGATATTCGTGCTTTGAAGAACACGTTAATTCATCATTTGTGGTTTGCTTTTAAGTAAACCAATTACTGAGCTATTGCCGTTTTGCATTGCTGCGACACACTTTTCTGTATAAAGTGTGTTGTATGTCATAATGTTTTTTTTTCTTCCTGTTTTACCATACCATGTCATATTGAGGGTACTATTTTTTCCTACTTTTGGTACTTTCTGTTTGTAATGTGTGTTTCTGTTATGCAAATAAACGTTTTATTTATCTATCATTTAAAGACATCAAGTTAAGGCAGTAACTATTACTTAATCTGTGATTCGGCGCCTATTAGTGCGGGCAGCTCAAAAACTTTCAAAAAGTTGGTGTATTCAATTGTTTACACCAACTTATTAAGATCTTATTAATTTCAGGCCCTTCAGTACATTTTTGAATGATGCTTCTATTATAGACCAATAACATAGCAAGTAACAACAGGCAATGTAAAATGTAAACGTGGTAATTTACTGTAAGTTGCCCCGTACAGTTAGGAGTTAAACGCTTTCTAGCATTTACCGTCAATCTTCTGTCAACTTAGATACAAATGGAAGTTAACAACAATTCTAAAAAGTTAGTAACAATTCATGCTAATGCCAGTTTAAGTCAATACAACAGACGCTTCCGTCATATTGTTAGGTATTAATCGATTCGTCAGCAAACATGAGTTTCTAGCATTAATGCCAATAATTTATACTAGATTCGCACATTTGAACATTCAATGTTTCGCGTTGTGCAACTACTTATCGATAGTTTACTGCATCGTGACTTACAATTTAGTATCGATATTTTACTCTAATAATATTTACCCACACTTAGAAAATGGAAATAGGAAATCCCAATATACTCAAGTCAACGTGCAGGTCATCTGTAATAATAAATTGGTAGAGCTATAAAAACCATGTAATTTACTACAAAAAAAAATTTTTTTTCACAAACCAGCCAGCTCTTTAGCTAACTAAAAAATCGATAGCAGAACTATCGACACTTCCCCAACATTCGCCTAACATAAAATATTCACTGTGAACGCGTCGATCACATTTCACGCGCGGAAACCATTCACTCAGTAGGCAAGTATTCACGTTCCGGTCCATTCACTCTTCCTGGCCTGGGCTACAGTGCGACTGAATGATGCTTTCTGCAGAATAAATTGCCTTTGACTTCTTAATTATTTTCTTTTCCTCAGCCAATATTTGTTATTGAGTTAAAAGGAAATCTTGTCATTGTGAAATCAAAGCCAAAAATAATTAATAGCCACTGAAGTGTACATAACGAGATATTATTTTATGTAGAGTCGTGGATATTCAGTCTTTTATTTATTTATTTTATTTATTTAATAGGACAACCAACAAGACATACTCAATATTTACAACGTAGGTACCTATTTAAACTTATAGTTTTCTTTGGTCTAACTCGAAGTTCATGAGTTAAAGAAGTAATTTTAGCAGCGATGCGTTTTGAGACTATCTATTTTTTGCGTATAACCAAGACGGTTTGTTTTCCATGCACATAATATTAGGTTTGACCTTTTCGCAATAAAATATCGCTGGATTTCCATCTGAAGTTTAAAAACAGGATGGTCCCTAGTACCACGCTATTCACTTTCTTTGAGCGTATAAATGCGACATAAAATAACACTTACAATAAATAAAATAGTGAATGAAGTGTTAGTGAGTGTTCGTAACGCACTCACCACTTTATGGTCTGTGGTCGTTTGCATTTTAATGCGATGGCGGGAAACGTGCGACACGCGGGTTCACTCATCCTGACAAACAATGGGTTAGTGATGAATGAGGAATGAATGGAATGAAGTTACTAGCTACTGAAAATATTTGGGTTCATGACCTTTTTTTACTAATATTAAGAATTGTGTTTTGTTTTTTGTCCCCGATTGTCATTTGTCTAATGAGTTGACAGCCAAGTAATGTCAGTCACCAGTGCTTTTAGGACAAATTAAGGTTCTTTTAGACGTATTTTCTTGATTGCTTGCGTTAGGTACGTCCAATGAGTAAAAATAGTAAATTGTAATGTGTAATCGATAATGCCGAATGTAGAGACATAGCACACTCAGTATGATAAACCCTTAACCCTTAAAAAAGTAAAAAAAATAATTGCATCTCTTCTCTTCATCTGTCTTCGTAACTTAACACGCGCCTTTATTCACAGCTTTATAATTTAAAAAAGGCAAACGAACTCGCTGGCTGATTACCAAATTAAAGGCTAAATGAACTAAATACTGCAAGCACGTCTTTATCACGTTTCCATATCCCGTAATTAATGTATTCCCGTTTCCCATCAATCTTCGTTTCGTCCACGTTATTCTTATTTGAGCATCTTCGCGCCGAGCCAGCAATTTGACCGGCATGCTGGATACAAAGCCCAGTGGTGGAGAAGGCTCGGTAGGACTTTCTTTGTTAAAGCCATTTTGGACTAGTGACCTAAGTTTTGCTAGGTGTGATTAGGTAAACAGTTATCACTGAACTCTTATGGAAGAAACTCTTATGAAAGATGGAAATATCCAAAAGAATAAAACTTTCATGCCGACTTGGCCTTAAGCGACAACTCCCAACACGATATTCTTTCATTGAAAAAAAAAAGTATTTAAGTATGTTTATATCCGTTGTCTAGTAGCCATAGTACAAGCTTTGCTTAGTTTGGGACTAGAAACGCAGTGTAAAATGTCTTAAGGATATTTATTTATTTATTTATTTATTGTATTGAAGCCTTTATAATCCGTCGAAACTCTACAATTTTTTTTTATTTATACGATCCGCAATAGAGAAAACAACTCTGATTTTCTAGAGTTTTTCGATTTTAACATTACTCATCATGATAAATACTTTGGACGATGCTATCGATATCTAAAGACTACATTTTTCGCCAGCACTACCACATCACTTGTTCCCAAATTCCCAGCTCAGTGCTTGGTTCTACTAAACCTGCCTGCACTGCGTGCATGCTGGACGGTCTAATTATAAAAGAATTCGCTGATGACTCATCATTTATTTATCTGGAGGGAATCTCAGGCGGGCGAGACGAAAAAGAAAACTTGAGATATTATTAAGTACGAGAGTGCATGCGATTCGCGTCCGCACCGGTCATGGACATTGCTGAGGTATGTCAAAACTTTTTTTTGGCAGAAACGTACTTTACACCCCTTTTTTGAGCAATTTTCTGACTTAATGCGACGTAAGATGGGCTAAATAACATTAAAATTGAGTTAAAGCTTTTTCAGAACAAAGAATAACATAATTTCCATTGCGGCATAATTTTACAAATGCATTATCTTGAAGGTACTCAATACTCAATAATTTATTGCTTCCATTATTAACTTAAACAACAAAGTTATGGGAATTGTAGAGCCTACTTAAGTCTCCTTTGTGGTCTGACATTAAGGGTAAAATAATTAATTCAATACAACATTACTCTCAAGATGTCTTTTGCAACGAAATACAACCCTACATTGATATCGAGTAGTTCTGCAAAAACGTTATATTACTTAAGAAGTAGAAATTGAGGCGTTAACTAAGCAATCATTGCGTTATTGTAATATTCATGATCTTTCGAACGATAACACATGTTCAGACTTGTGCTGAAAATAACACAAGGTCATCATCTCAGCACATTAATTAGTAATGTAACGCAAATCATGCGTTACATTGAACAAGTCGCGCTTCAATTTCTTTGTATTTTAGATATTCGACTTAGAGAAAGGAGAAAAGAAAACATTTTCGCGTTTTTCATCATCATTGAACGCATTTGGTCTGTAAATATGACTCAGATTAAATCTACGGACGTATTAATGTTTAATAAATACATCTAAGTTAGTAAAAGTGGGCATTTAATGTAAATCAGACTTTATTACCATTCCGTGTGTCACGTCATCACGTCGAACGGTTTCGTGAAACTCGCGTACGTATTCGACGATTAATTAAAAACGAAAACCTATTTATTATTTAATTGTTATTTACTGACTCACTAACCTACATTTTAACGTGTAGAGATACGGCAACATCTAAAATTTAAATGCAACCATGGCGCCAAAGCGTCGTGATGCGAATGCATTATTAAAATTGCGTCTAAGTGCTGTCTATACAATTAAGCTGCTATTTATGAACAAGTACCTGGACTTGGATAGATAAGATCGCTAAATATAATGCTCGAGAGAGCTACAAGACCAGATCTATAACCTGAAATAGCAGTTCATAATACAACTGAATTTACATAAACAGCTAGCTACTATGAATACACTTGCTGCAACTTGCCTTTGATAGGGCGGCATAAAACTTGAATAAAAAGGGCCATGCAACATTTTAAAAAGTTTTATTTAACTGAGATCAACATGTTAACTAAGCTCGCACCTTAACGTGAAAAACAATGATCCCAATTCCCTGAATTTCACCTAAGTTTTAAAGAATGAAATTGTGTCCATAGAATCGATAACTTCCAACAGCTTACTTTGTAATTCACACAGCGAACAGTACATCTATAACTTCGACGTCTAGCAGCCATTACTATGTTGTCCAGTATAAATTAGCCGTCAAATAAATCGGCCTCCTGTCGGTTACTCCCTGCTCAACCGGACTGAGATAAAATGTTTACGATCGCAGACCTCGCCAGAACCAGTAAGCAACGTGAAAAGTTTCCCTATAATCCCTAGAGAGAGATCCATGGCACCTTTCTCAGATAGAGTCGAGCAGACTTTATATTGACACATCATTTTAATCTATCAGGTAGTTTAGCCAGACAGTGACTAAACTTAATATGAGAGTAAAAAACGAAATAGTTAAAATGGGACAGAGATTAGAAAGCCAAAATGAGGCGCCAAATTGGGGAAGGCCTATGTTCAGCAGTGGACGTCCTGTGGCTGAAATGATGATGATGATGAAAATGAGGTGTGAACCATACAAAAATCGCAATATTAAAAATAAACAGGGCAAAGTATGTAGAGTCACTGCTTGATTGCACAATCAGCTTAAAAAATAAGGTTACATTATTTGTATGTGTAAAACAATGACGGTAAAACAAATAGGTGCTGAACTGCTGACACGACGGAAAATAGACAGGATCCTCCTAAATGTAATATTCAACAGATCCACGCGACACTGGATGAATATTTACCACCACGAAAAGCCACTGATAGGTGTAGAAGAAAGACAAAACGATGTAACATTCATAGATGTTAAGTGCGTTGCGGTGCCAAAGTGGGTAGACAGCACGCAGTTTGTAAACGTCAACATGGGCATAATTTCCCAGATAGAAACAAATTGTTTACATCCCTGTAACTTATGTGACAAGACGTAGAAGTCGTGAACCTCATGTCAAGTATCATTCCAAAAATTCTAATTAGGTTTTTCATGCAAGAAGTCAACATTGTTTTTGGAGCTATTTTCCAAATCAGCCAAGCATGTGTACATTGCCCTACCTAACTTTACCGGTAGTGGCAGTGACCGTATCTATTTCTGAACCTGGTGGGCGATAGTGCACACACGACATAGTTTTCACGACCTCTGTGAACCACAAACAATGGAGGAACGTCTATTCAAAGTTATGTTAAAGAGTTGGATAACAAGGAACAAAAACAATTGAACACGAGAAATGTTGACGCAAAATGGAATAATAAACAACATGTTATCAGTAACAGAATTGCAATAAAAACAATAATTTATGGATAAAAAGCAACATTGACATTGTTGACCGTACGAGTCATGCTTGATACACCCCTTTTTCGCAATACTTATTAACAAACGATAGGTACTTAAGATTGAGATATTCAAAACAATAAACTTTGTGAGTACGCGTACGATGAGAAACCGAAATAAAAAGTGGAACTAGAATACTTCCCTAATGCACGCTGCATTATACCCTGAAAACTGGTTGATTTCTGTCTAACGAAATGCAATAAACCATTTCCTAAACTAAGTATTGAAGCATAAATGAAATGAAAATTCGCAAGCAAAATTACCTCAAGTATTCCACTTAAAGGTTTAGCAAATTCTTTCCAAGATATTAAAATATATCTTTTGAAACTGAAATCCAATCTAAACGGTACCGTGACAAGTTTAAACAGCTCTCGTTCGGATTAGCCGAACTTTGGGTGTAGTTTCGTACTTAGTCCACTCAAAGAGCTCAAAGGAAACTTGAAAATAAATGGAAGAACTTAAATTGAGCAAGGAGTTATGCTGAAAATAAATACTTGACAAATATTTTTGAAGATGAGGTCTAGAGGTTACAATAGGCGGTCTAAAATGATGATTAAAATTATAATATTGAGTTTTACTAGTTATGTAAAACGTAGTAACAGGAGAAATATTTATAAATCGACATACAGTTTTCGTAGTAGGGTCTCTGATTTTCATGTCAGTACAGTTGAAGTATAACGTGTGTCTATAATGAGTATTGCAGATAGTCGTGACCACAGAGCGAGTAGTTTGATTTGTTATGGTGATTATAAGAATGTTTAATACCTTTTAAAAGGGGAAAGTAGTAAATCAACCTGATAACTTAAATTACCTGCGAAGAGTTCCGGAAAATGCAGATAAGCTGCGATTTCCTGTCAGACACCCGCAGTTGGCAATACTTCGTTAGTCAGCGAGTAGGCGTATGAAGTATGAACTACGTAAGTCCGCAATTTAATATAGAATTTACAGCATACAAGATCATATTTTAGCTACGAAACCACATACGATGTGTTTGTTTAGTTTGATGTAATATATTGTCTGCTCTTTCCTACAGCCGAAACTATTTGCCCAAAGAAAAAAGCGACAAGAAGACTGGCAGGAGGCAAAATCTATTCCTCAAATCTATTCTTCAGAAAATTTCATAGTTATAATTTGTTAAACAAATCATTGGTGGCACAGACTGTACATTTATTTACAGTTTTCCATTAAAATTTATTATCCGTACGAACGGCTTGAAAGTGATTTAATTATTTGAGCAAACACTCATGCGAAGAATGAAGATCTGAAAGTGAAAAAGAATGAATCTAACGAGAAAAATGGAACGAATTGTGTTCTATTAATTCGTCTTTTTAACTGACACATCTTGATTTGCAATCGATGTTATAAATTGGAGTGGAAATACTAATTTTTGTAAGAATAGTGGGTGTATTTAAGGGTGTAAATTGGCTGATCAACATCATTCTGTCGTTCAGCCAAAATAAACAAATTCTCTCTATTTCATCTGCTACGTTGATAATCATTACGTGGCTGAAAGGGACAAATCTACGGATCGCTACTGTGCTGTCATCCTCCACGTTCATCTCAGGTGTGAACAGGTCACAACTCGTCACGCAGGTCACGTGTGGCACGCATTCCCTTTGTGTGACGGGTTGGGGCGAGTTGATATGCGCAGGCTGTAGCGCATGCCGACGCGAACGATACGTTTTTGTAGTATTTGACGCGGTGTGCTGCTAAATCACATTTTAGATGCAATACTGGGTATGGAAATGAACTATGAAAATGAAATGACGATCGTATTTCTCCGAATGTCTGCATGATCCGCGATGTCTTTTGCAAGCAATGTAGAGTCTCTATGTTATTGACTTTCAAGGTAAAATTGTATTTTTAATCAAATATGTATGTAAGTACGTTATGATGTTGTAACAATCCGTGATAGATTTCAATACCCAAAGATGTGATTCATAAGCTATAGTGAAGTTAAGGTAAAACTTCTTCACACACTACTGATTTACACGATAGAGACACTTGCATATCAGTTTTTTGTCAACTAAATAGGAGTTATTTTGGTTCTTTTTCGGTAACACAAACTATCGGCCGACTAAGTAGTCTGCGGAGTCTTTGCATTTTGCCGCAGCTTACCTACGTAAGTAGGTGTTACCTAAAAGTGTTTAATACAAAGCAGCCGTTCCCAACTTTCACAATCGCCCTTTCCTTATTTGTAACGTGTTTATTTAATGTATAATTGAAAACGCCGTCAATCTTTAATCTAAATCACACTCGGAAGCTTGCATAACCCGCATCTGCCCGCCCTCGCGTAGATCGTCGCTAACTACGGGCCGTTAATACGCCATTACCAACTTCAGATCTGTCGGGTAACGGAAGTGTCAATTCACCAGATCGTTACTCTGACTATGGGGCGATGGTGCGGTAAATCCATGGGTAAATCGGTCATACATACCATCAATGGCACGAGCTTTTACGGAGCCTGTTGCAATGTCATGTTGGTAGGCTGTCACTCGCGTGGAAAAATATCATTCACATTTTAAATTACAAATCTATAACTTCAATGTACCTAATTAAAATGTAAGAGACATTTTAGACAAGTGAAGAGAGCTGAAAAGTCGCATGTATTTTAAATGGCATGTTGCCGTTCACGTAATTGGCAAAAGAGAAAAATTGTTTTGACGTCATTGGTCATTTTAACGTGCTAACTTACAACGTGTGTTATAATAATGTAGGTAGGTCCGCTCTGAATTAAAACAATTTAACATAAGTAAACATACAGATGTTACTAATAATACTATATTATATGAAATATAATTTTGGTCGTGAAGCGGCATAATTACGGAGTGTACCCAACCAGCAGGAACACGCTGTAAATATTATATTTGCCGGAGCAAAATAAAAGAATTAAATATTTAAATTGACAACAATTTAATTGTGGGTTAGACACAAATATTTAAAAAGAAAATTTAAGGGATGGGTCGTTGGGCCGTTTGGTTGGTACTGATTAAAAATACTTAAGATTACTAGCGCGCTAGTCGCCACCTCTCGGCTCAACCCCCTCCGCACCCGTCGGGCGCAGCAAGCGTCTGGCACTGCGGGACAGCCGGTGCCAAACACCTGATAGCCGGTGCCAACAGGGCAGCCGGTACCATACACCTCCTATTGTACAATAAAAAATTATATTATACAACAGCACAATACATAATAGTAAAAACAATAATCCATCACTCTCGAGGATGGAGCAAATGTGAACACAGCAAAATCCAACGGTAATTCATTACAATGGTAAATCTATTTAGAAGGTAACATTTTGGTAAAATGTAATCATCGTAATTATTATATCATCTACCTTCACAAAGTGAACTAAAAATAGTTAACACAACAAAATCCATCGATAATACATCACAATGGTAAACCATTACATCACTTTACACGAATGTAAAGTTGCCGTGCATGGCGATATAACTGGGTTTTTATTTAATTACGAAAAAACTACATCCTATATTTCCCAAACTGGCACACTGCCTAATTATATCTAACATTACCTTTCACCTAAAAAATATTTCACCAAGTTATCTCTAATAGCGACGAAGCAGGATTTTTTTTAACTTCAAATGCGATTTCCCAAAAATCACCATTTTTGACTTAACTCCGTTTTCACTGGGGGTACAGATATGTCGGCGCGCGGGGCGCAATAAATTAAATAACTTAATGTTATAGTTCTCACAACACTTTCAATGTGTTAGCTAGTTTATTGCTATGGAATTTTAAGCAGCGCCAAAGCTCTTATGCCAGAGTTAAGTGCGCGCCTGGGAACGAAGGTGACATAAATCTCCATGTTGCCTGACGTAGTTGTGGACCCGTTCAAGTGCAGTATTGATGGATTAATAGCTTTACAAAAACTTCAGGTACAGAGCCCTGGAACGTAGAGATTCTGGGACTCACTGTTAGAGGCATTGCACATTCGGGTTTTGGACGTGGTGCTGACTGGGCGTGGTTCACAAATTCGTCAATCGCTCCCAATCTATTTAATTTAGGCGTTGTTGGTGTTGTCTCAACATGCGAACACCCAATGCCTTATCTTTTTTATGTTTTTTAAGAGGTCGCTTTCATGACAGATGAGGCACTTCCCCTTCCGGCTCACACGAGACGATTTCGATATATTTGTAGTGAAACAAAGTAATATCAATAATAATTGTAACACAACAAGCTCACTTATTAAAACTATTTGCATCATACAACAGTGGTTTTAATAAAACATGGTGGCAGCGGTGGGATGGTGATTGTGGATATAATAAAGAAAAACATTCATCACCATCATGGCGGAAGATCTAGCCACGATTGTGGCCATGCAAACATCCATCCTTCAAACGATGCAAAAACAAATTGAAAAATTGGAAAATATTAGTGTTCCGTGGCCTACGCCGGTAAACGTAGAGATAGATCCGGAAGATGCTTACAAACTATTCCTAAGATCATGGGAAAATTATTGCCGAGCCACACAGATTCAAGAATGGCCAAAAGAAAAGGAACCTAGAAAGGTAGGAATACTTTTTAATGCGATTGGTGAAGAAGCATTGAAAAAATACTCAAATTTCGGTATTATTCAAACCGAAAAAACCACATCGGCTGAAGTCCTAAATAAAATGGCCTCAGTCATGGTTCCTAGAAAGAACATAATCTATAAATAGATACCTATTCTGGAGCACCAACCAACACAGTGAATCTTTTGACATATATTACAGCTCCTTACTACAGCTAATTGAAGAATGCAACTATCATGATAAGGATGAAATGCTGCGAGATAAAATAGTGTTAGGCATAAAAAATAATACAATAAAGAAGGAGCTTCTGAAGAAAGAATCTTTAACACTGGGTGAAGCAGTCAACCTGTGCAGAGCTGCAGAAGCCACGGACTCACAAATGAGAAATATGTCAACTTTACCCAATGAGATCAAAGCTGTAAAAAATAAAAAGAAAGGAAAATGTCGTTTCTGTGGCACAATGCATATATTTCAAAAAGAAATTTGTCCTGCTTGGGGTAAAGTCTGCCAACACTGCAAAGGCCGTAACCACCTCGAGACTGTATGTAAAAAGAAGAAGCAAGTAAAAGAAGTTATAGAACAGGAAGCAAGAGACACAAGTACCGGATCAGAATCAGAAATATCTATTATCAATAAAATAGTGGAGAACAACAATAAGAACCTGGCTGAATGTGAAATTGAGTATAAAAGAAAATCAAGATATCGAGCCTTTACCGCCATTTTAGCGCAACCGACAAAAACCAAATTTTACAGGAGAAGGTTTTTTTTAAATATTTTTAATCAGAAGTGTGCTAATAACAAGAAAAATGACATACGTTAATGATTTTTAGAGATTTAAATATATGACTGAAAATAAAACAAAAATAATGAGTATTTATGCCATTTATGGCGCATACAATATTTTTGCTGTCACAGTCTATAGATATTCGGGCGTTTACGATAACATTACCTATCAAAATTACTATGTCCAAGAAATTATAATTGTTAAATAAATAGGCATTTTAAAAGGTTTTTAAATGAAATATCCACATAATAATCAAAAATTATTTATTCATGAGAAATTTCTTCTTGTACAAATCAATTAACACCACTTATTCAACCACTTATTGCATCTAGAGATTGCAAATATTCAATTGTTTTCTATTTCGAATATTCGAAAAATTTTTCAGTGATATTCGAATATTATTCGAATACTTTCAAAAAATAAAAAGCACTTAAAATATCAATGTTTTTATTGCTGGTTTTATTGCTTTAAGAACTATGTTTTAACTATTTAACAATAAAGTTCTTAAAACAGTTATAAAATTCTCATCATCATCATAATTTCAGCCATAGGACTTCCACTGCTGAACATACGCCTCCCCCAATGACTTTCACAATGACCGGTTGGCACCGGCCTGTATCCAGCGCTTTACCTTTTTCTCAAAATTTGATCTTCCTAGCCGAATCGTTTGTCAGAGGTAAACATACTTGTCAACAGTCAACAGTCTCGAGAATCGAGTTCTAACCGAAACATGGACGTTGGACAAGCTTCGTTTTGTCCATTATCATCCGAAGGCCTACCTGTTGGGAGACTCGATTAAAGTCTTCGAGCATTGTGCCAAGGTCTTCAAGCGATTCTGCCATGACCACAATATCGTCAGCAAACCGCAGCTGAGTGATGTATTTGCCATTAATAGGTATTTATGCCGAATACTTTCCATTCAAGGAGCTTGAAAGCGTCTTCCAATTCAGAGGTCAACGGTTTCGGAGATATAACATCTCCCTACCTCACGCCTCGCCGCAGAGGAATCACCCTTGTGCTTTGCTCCTGTACTCGGACCGACATGGTAGCGTTTCTGTACAGGCATTTCAGCACTTCGATATACCAATAGTCTGAGAGACTGCAGCACTGCTTAAGTCTCGATCGAATCAAAGGCCTTCTCATAGTCCAAGAAGAGCACCACCACGCTTCTATCCCATGCCTCTGGCGTTGTTCCCTGAAGTAAGACGGAGTTAAAGAGTCTCTGAACGAGTTTCGGTGTTCCACCTGCGTTCAAAAGCTCCGAGGTTATGCCGTCATCACCTGGTGCCTTGTTGTTCTTTAGCTGTTTGAGAGCCTTCCCAATCTCGTATAGGCTGATATACGGGATGTCTTTGGTATAGTGTCGCGTTAACCTATCTCTTGCGTCTGTTGCTGAGCTATTAATAGGTTGGGAGGTATATAGCTGTCCATAGATCTTTTCGATCTCACCCAGAACCTCGGCTTTTGTTGACGTTACCGTCCTCCGTCTTCAGCATCGTCAGCTGACTTTGATCAATAGAGTTGTCTCTTTCAAGTTATTTGGAACCTTGGTTTCGCTCTATCGCCTCTTTTATACTATGTGTATCAAAGTAGCGAAAGAAACACAACTACGTAAAAATGAACAGAAAAGGTAGAAACAAGACAACTTAGTGTTCACAAATGCAGTCGGTAACATCAATGACTAGTTTTTTTAGTTGGTGATATGTATTTGATGCTTCCGACTGCATTTGCAAACACTAAGTCGTCTTTTTTCTATCTTTTCTGTTTATTTTTGTAATATTTACTATTCGAATACTAATTTGAAATTAAAAATTCGAATATTCGAATATTCGATTGCAATCTCTAATTGCATCAGAACTTTTGCTGATATAAACAACAGGTTTTTTTATTAGTAAACGCCCTCAGTGAAGCGCTAATGTCGCTTGCGATAACAAGTGCGGTCGCTTGCGATAAAATGCATGTGTCGCTTACGTTAAGTTTTAGAAAAAATGTGTATTCACGATAATTTTAGCACTTGCTGTAACTTTGTAACGGTTTTTTTTTGGCGGGAAACACCAACAGGGATGGGTCCGTTACGGTTCAAAATACTAGTATCGATAAAAAACGGTTTTTTGACAAAAGTGTCGCTTACGATAATTTGGCGGTAAAGGCTCGATATGGAAAACAAGAGTGGAGTACTACAACATGTTTGTTGGATACGGCTGCGGACGAGTGTTTAATTGGACGAAGAAACTTGGAGAAGATGTTTGGTGTGGACTTTGCCAAGAAAAATTTACGGCCATCTAATAAGACTTTATTTAGCTTTAGTGGGCATAATATCATGGTCCTCGGGGAAACTGACATTTTGATTAGAGTACGAGTGTCAGGAAAAGTTGCTAAGTACCAGGTCACCTTTCAGGTGGTCCATGTGGACCACATTCCGCTTCTCTCTTGTAAGGCGTGCACGAGAATGGGTCTTGTGAGATTTTGTAAAGAGGTTTCATGTATTTATTCTCAACAGACTCAGGAAATAATAAACAAACACATAAATGCCTTTGAAGGTAAGGGAAGCTTTTCAGGTGAAGTAAATCTGGAAGTAGACCACACAATACCTCCAGTTATACAAAAGGCACGGCGAGTCCCAGTAGCATTACGACCGAAACTAAAAGAGGAACTATTAAGACTAGAGCAAGAAGGAATCATAACAAAAGAAGAAAACCATACAGATTGGGTAAGTAATATTTTAATAGTTAAGAAAAATGATAGTTTTCGAATATGTTTAGATCCTATTCCCTTGAACAAAGCAATTAAAAGACCTAATTATCAATTTACCACAATAGATGAAATTTTACCTGAATTAGGGAAAGCAAGAGTATTTTCCACATTTGATGTTAAAAAAGGATTTTGGCATTTGAATTTAACTGAAGAGAGTAGTAAACTAACAACATTCTGGACTCCATTTGGTAAATATCGCTGGAAAGTTCTTCCCTTTGGCATTTCTTCATCACCTGATTATTTTCAAATGAAAATGAGTGAAATGATTCAAGGTCTTAAAGGTGTAGAGGCACTAGTCGATGATTTATTAGTGTATGGGGTAGGAGATTCTATGTCGGAAGCTATATTAGACCATAACAAAAATCTGGAACAATTAATGCTAAGAGTAAATAAATTTAATTGTAAACTTAATAAAGAAAAAATGAAACTCTTACAAACCTCTGTCAAATATTATGGCCACTTATTTACAAATAAAGGACTTCAACCGGATCCATCTAAGATTGAGGCAATAAAAAATATACCTATTCTAAAAGATAAAAAAGAACTCCAAAGGTTTCTGGGAGTTGTAACTTACCTGAGTAGATTCATACCAAATTTGAGCACAAGATCGGCTTACCTTAGACAGCTTACCCATGATAAAGCAACCTGGGTTTGGGATAAAACAGCACAGAATGAGTTTGAAAACCTAAAGATATTAATGAGTGATCTGAAAACTTTAAAATATTATGACAAAAACAATCCACTAATCATTGAATGTGATTCTAGCGAAGGAGCACTGGGAGTAGCAGTATTCCAGGAGGGATGTCCAGTGGCATATGCGTCGCGGTGCCTGACCCCTACTGAAAGGAAGTATGCTCAGATAGAGAAGGAACTTCTCGCCGTTGTCTTCGCCTGTAAGAGGTTTGATCAATTAATCATAGGTAATCCAAAAGTTATCATTAACCCTTTACGGCGCTCAATTGCAGTTCTGCATCATACCACTTGAACTCATAGAATCTTTCAAACAGTAACAAAAATACCTTATAACGTAGTGCGGCATAACTGCAGCAAAGCACCCTTACGAGTTAGTTAACTCTGTTTATGCTAGATGGCGCTATTTTATTTTTGTGATCACCTAAAGTGAGAAACTTGTAAAATCCGGTTTGTTTTGTTCGGTGGTGATTTTGATTCTTTGTTTTTCTGGTGTTAATGAAAATATTGATCTGAAATTGGTGTGGAGTGAGGGTAAGTTATTGGTTTTCAATAATTTGATATATTTGAAATGATTTTTATTGTATTTACAGAATTAGAGGACAATTTTCTTATGATGCAGTTATGCATCATTGCGCTTTAAATTTATCATTTTTACTATGTGTCTAATATCTATCTCTTTTCTTCTAGACCCATTATGACTTCGAGGCTTCCACATCCAGGTACCAGGACCCAATCTTGGACGACTGAGGACTTGGAGAATATTCTGGACCAATGGGAAAATAGTGATGATGGCTCAGATTTCTCAGACAACGATGATGTAGCTGATCCATCATACACATTGGAACCTAATGAACAGAGAACTCTGATGAGGAACCAGAAGTACTGGAGCCAGAGGACAAGAACATCTTACCGCCGTACTTTGAGGCTGATAGCAGCACTACAGCTCAGCCATGTGATACATTGCAAGCTGTTCCTGCCCCTAGTTCCAGTTCTGCCACCATATCAAGAAGCGCGCTTATCCCTAAAGGCAAATACACTATGGAAAAATGAAAACTTAGAGCTTAGTGTAAACCAGATAAGGTTCAGAAGATCTTATGACCTGGCTAATGAAATCCAAGAGCTGCCGTGAGATTTTAGCTTTGGAAAACGTTAGGTGAAACCGCATTCTTAACTGTAAGCTCCCAGAAGGAAAGCAGCTAAAAGGATAACCTAGAGGAACATCAGTTGAACAGGTTTCAAATTATGATGGCGTTGGTATATCCTTGGTAGCTTGGAGAGTTAATAAGATTGTGAATCGGGTATCCAGCATTGCTGGCAAGAACCTCACATCCGTAGTAAAGTAGAGTTGACAAGTCACAAAAGAAACATTACTGTAGAGGGGCCTTTTATAGTAGCAGAATATTATCATCACATGGGAGGACCTGATGGACCGCGTAATGGTACATTATAAGATTAAACTGCGTAGTATACATTGACACATAAACCTCTCTTACCCCCTACTTTTTGGTACGATTTTACACCATGATGCATTTCTGCAACACCATGTTTTTTTCAAAAATAAATACTTTTTTGTCAAGTGTGTTTTTTTTAACTATTTTTCCCATCTTCTATATACCTCATACGACCTGTTTTTGATATAAAAATAATAAAATACGTTCTTGCGCCGTAAAGGGTTAAAACGGATCACAAGCCACTTTTGAGCATTTTTAAACGTCCTTTGCTGCATGCTCCTAAGAGGCTTCAGTCAATGTTGCTAATCCTACAGAGATATACTCTAGAATTACAGTTTATATCAGGTAAAGAAAATGTCATGGCAGATGCACTATCTAGATTTTATTTAGATTGCAAAAATATTGATAAATCTAAGGACATGAAAATATTTAAGATCATAGAAAAAATAAATCCCTTAGAAAATATACATGTTTCTGATACATGTCTGAAGGAAATCGGAGATATGGGAAAAAATGATGAAAATTATATCAAACTATTTCAATTTGTCAATCAGGGATGGCCTACTTATCTTAAAGATGTGCCTGATTCTCTAAAACCTTATTTTAGCTTTCAAAATGATTTGACAACATATCATAACCTAATTTTAAAAAATACGGCAGTGTTGATCCCTGAAAACTTACGAACTAAGATGTTAACCAAGCTACACAAAGCACATTCGGGTATAGAAAACACTCTGAAATTAGCTAGGGACGCCATCTTCTGGCCGTCAATATCAAAAGACATTAGAGACATGATCCAAAGTTGTTCCACTTGCAACAAATTCCAACCTAGTCAACAAAAACTGACCATGCAGTCTCATAGAATTCCAGAATATCCGTTTCAGATTGTTTCAATGGATGTCTTCTTTTACACACATAATGGTAAACAACATAAATACCTAATAACAGTAGACCACTATTCTGATTTCTTTGAGATAGATAAACTAAAAGATCTGTCAGCTAAATCAGTAATAGACTGTTGTAAGATTAACTTTTCAAGACATGGAGTCCCTGAGGTGGTAGTAACAGATGGAGGTACTAACTTTGTTAATCAGGAGTTTTCAGAGTTTGCCAAAAAATGGTCCTTTACTCATGTAACAATATCTTCTCCCCACCATCCTCAGGGAAATGGCAAGGCAGAGGCTACAGTTAAAATTGCTAAAAAATTGTTGCATAAAACAACAGATAAAAATGAGGATTTTTGGTTGAATTTATTAACTCTAAGAAATACTCCTAATAAAATTAATTCCAGTCCAGCACAGCGGTTATTCTCAAGAAGAACTCGAGGATACTTACCTGTGGTACAGGAGCTTCTGAAACCTCAAATAATTACAAATGTTTCTCAAGACATTCAAAAGAAACATGAAGGTAACAAATATTTTTATGATAAAAGGGCAAAAAAGGCCACCAAACTAGAAATAGGTCAACCTGTTTCTGTACAGTTGCAACCTTCGGTAAGTAAGTCTTGGACCCCAGGGGTAGTCACGGATATTCTTTCTGATAGATCATATATTGTAGATGTTAATGATACCTCATACAGACGAGATTTGTTACACATACGTCCTTCTCGTGCAAGCTTTACTACCTCTAGTAATAATGACGAAGCTTCGTTTTCGGCTATTGATCATAATTCTCATGATCAAGAACAGGACTCCTCTCATAATTTAAAATGTTGTAATAAAACTTTAGAAGAGACTTCTATAGATTCTCAATTGACTTCTGAGGAGGCCCCAATTTCATCTCAGCATAATGAAGAAACTGATATAGTACCTAATGTTGTAAACTCTTCTAGACCTAAAAGAGAGTCGAGGAAACCATCATATTTAAAGGATTATGTCGCTTATTAATATTTAACAGTACCTACCATTAACTGCATAGCATTTACAGCAATACCCAGCCTCAGCCTGATTTTAGCTTAAGAATCCATGAGTGTATTGTAGACCCTAATGGAAGCAAATGTAACTGTCCGTTTATTGAAAAAGTGGCTGAAGCAAAATATTTGGGTGTAATTATGGACCAAAGACTATCATGGTACTCACATATAGAACACATCATCTCTAGAACTAGGAAACTAGTATGGATCTTTAAAACCCTCAGACATGTGATGCCAGGTAATAGTGAAAAGAACTCGCCTAATTTTCTTCTCAACCGAATATACACAGCTCTTGCACAGTCCGTTTTAACCTACTGCATTCCTGTATGGGGTGGTGCCGCAAAAACCCAATTTATTAACCTTGAGAGGGCGCAGCGTACTCTTATTAAAGTCATGTACTTTAGGAAGAGACGCTTCCCCACCGATATGTTATATAACACCAGTGGGTTGCTCTCGGTAAGGAAATTATATATAGTCTATATTACCCTCAAAACACACAAATCCATATATTACGACCCTCGTATACTAGAAAAAAGACGCACATGCAGGGTTGCCAAACCAGTCATCACTAAAACTACATTTGCCAGTAGACAAATTGAATCACGTTCCACCTACATCTACAATAGTATAAATAAAAACTTATCTATATATAGCAAAAGTCATCATGAGTGTAAGAAACTTTTATATATTTGGATACAAAATAAGTCATATGAAGAAATCGAACATTTGCTGGATCGAATCTCATGATTTGTAAAATAGTATTGTTTTTTATGTGTAATCGACGCAGATAAACACACACACACACACACACACACACACATACACACACATACACACACACACACACACACACACATTCTCTTGCACAATAACACTTAATATTGAACAGAACTATGTAATTAATTATAAGGTTTAATAATTGTATACATCTATTGAAGAGCGGACCCTCCAAACACAGGCATTTTTTGCTTAAATGGAGGCTCCAATCTACTTATAAACTAAAGAAACCTTGTAAACGAAATAAAATTATTATTATTAATTATTATTATTATTATTAAACTGTAAAATGTTTTGTTAAGTGTTACTGTTAGTTCTTAATTTTGTACCTCTAGTATTTAAGGTAAGAGCAAACTATAATTTTGTTTATATTAATTTAAAATTATCATTGCCAGGGTGTTTAGTGTAACATCAATGTTTAATTGTATAAATTCATAATGCTCGTTACTTAATATTTTACACATACTATACTAACTTCATAGGGTGTACAATGTAGAAGCAATGTATTAACTGTATAAGTGTATAGTACTAAGTGGATTTACTCAGTGTACTTATATTATGTTAATTTTAAAGAAGGGAACGTGTTGGTGTTGTCTCAACATGCGAACACCCAATGCCTTATCTTTTTTATGTTTTTTAAGAGGTCGCTTTCATGACAGATGAGGCACTTCCCCTTCCGGCTCACACGAGACGATTTCGATATATTTGTAGTGAAACAAAGTAATATCAATAATAATTGTAACAGTTTACAAGCTCACTTATTAAAACTATTTGCATCATACAACAGTGGTTTTAATAAAACAGGCGTCTCTAGCTTTGTTAAAGTAATTCAGTAACTTTGATCTTTCTGTTAAATTTAACTGTAGACATTGGACAATATTGATTAAATTACGAACCAGTCTTTACATTCTAGTCTATAGTAAAGTTAGTCGTTTATAATCAGTGATTATAATTAGTGTTAGTGTCCACTAGGGTATGCAAAACCGAAAGTTTATCAAAAACCGATTTTTTTTTCGGTTTCCAAGAAAAAAAACCGGTTTTCGGTTTTTAATCGGTTATTATCGTTCTATTTTTTTTTTCAATCAACTAGTAGTTACGTACAGCGATTTGTTACGTCCTGTCCGTTTTGTGATAGATTACATTATTTAAGAGAGGGTTATAACAGTTTTGACAAATTTAGCTTATTCATTAGGCATTATAGGCACATAATGCATAATGAATAAGCTAAATGGCAATGCCAGATTTTGTATGGAAAGTGGCGTCTTTTTTTTTTCGCGCGGCCATCGACCAAACTTTGTTTTTTTATTACAAAATAGTGTAATAAACCAAACTTACTATGGCATGTATACCTCTAAACTCAGTCTGAGCTGAGTTACGAGCATTAGAAGTTTGATGATTTTCATACAAGATTTGCTTTTTGTGCGCAAGTTTTGTAAGAAATTGCAACAAAATATTGCGCTATTTTTTTATTGCTCTGATTCTGCTCCATACTGATGTCTGGAGCTTTTAATGGATGGTATTGTTTGTTTACACATACAATCTCACTATTTTGTTGCAATTTCTTACAAAACTTTGCGCGCAAAAAGCAAATCTAGTATGAAAATCATCAAACTTCTAATGCTCGTAACTCAGTTCAGACTGAGTTTAGAGGTATACATGCCATAGTAAGTTTGGTTTATTACACTATTTTGTAATCAAATTATTATGTCAATTTATACACCTGGTGAATGGAGCCTAAACTCTCCCGATATTTTGCCTTGTACTTTTATGTATGAATATTAATTTTATATATGTATTTATAAATATTCCGAGCTAAAGAGGTGGCAAAAGCAATGGCAAACAAACCACAATCAATAGTATTCGGTTGTCGCTGAACACTTGGAAACTGAATACATGACTCCGATAGATACGGAAACAAGGCTTTTACATATATTTTTTGCGATTTTCCTAGAACACCAACAAGACTATCGTACACACGCAGTATTCCATTAATGTAATAAATACAACTCCAGTGCCCCACTAATCCCACGTCACCGTCATAAATTACTTGAAGGTGCGTCTCATTTTTAGGTACAGGTTCAATCAGTTCAGGGTGTTGAAATAATTCTAGCTCACGCGGTCTAAATGATGTGCACCGAAGTAACTTTTCATGAAATGCGCGAACCACATCATCTTCGATATAGTTATTATAATTCAGAATGTAGGAAAACGTATTATCTAAAGTATCCATTGTTAGATGATATACAATAAGCTTTAGAAATTTTAAAAACCTGCTACGAAACACTAAAATTTGCACCAAAAACAAAGGAATTTATATTATTGGGGGATTTATTAGTACGTGACCGGTTTAATAGCACCTATTAAACCAGTATACCTACTTACTTATTTTTTATAATAGGTACAATTCAATATTAAAAAGTCTCAACGCCAAATTCGACTTGCGAAAGAAGTAAATGGGAACGATGAAATTCTCTTAGCGCGCACAAGTGACAACGACGTCTGCCCTCACGTGTCTGCCCGTTCGGGTCGACGCGGTTAGCTATCTTATCCCCAAAGGTCACTCCAAAAAGCGCCGGTCATCACCCGTGACTTGTGGTCCGAATCGAACCCAACAATAACAAACCATAAAAATGTTTCTTCGTTTTTATTTTTTATTTCTTTTTCTAATAAGTTCTATTTGAGTCAACCAGCCTCTTATTGAATAATCTTGATATGAGAACTCACAAAACTGCTCCTCCGATTTAAATTTAATTAATTTATTTAACTTTTAGAAACAGAAGAAACGTCACTCACAGTATTCGGACCGTCTCCCGCGCGTTTCGTTTCGCTCAGAATATGTCAAATTTCTAGAACGTTCCGAACTCATGATCGATCAAGATACATTACAATGTTATTTTAATATAAACATTGAGGAAAATACTAGAAATAGCTAGAATTTAAATTAAAGAGCCTAAATATTAAGTTTTATAAAAATTTAGTGTTGAATATTTAATTTCATTATACATTTCTTCTATACTAAAAGAATGGAACGTAATGCATTGATCTGTCAAACGGAGACATTCAAAAAGTGAGGTTATTTATTGCTCTGTGTACCAAAACAATGTAATTAATTTTAATAGAAGTTAATCAAAACTCAGTGAATCACTAACAATGACACAATCAAGTGGCAAAGGAAATACTGCGCACTTTGTAATATGTGACCTTACGGTTCGTTGGAATGTTTGTTTGTGGAAATCGGTAAGTATTCAATCTCGCCAAAAAAAGTGTTACAACGCTTACAATGAAAAGGATGTTAGTATTCAATTCAAACAATAGATGTTGCACAGTTCCCTACACCCTACAATGGCGGCGGGCTTAGGAGTGACAGCTCTAGCGCGACTACATCATGATTAATGATTTTAACTTGCAGTTTTAGTCACATACCTACAATGTTTATCTACGTTATCATTCTAAGAATAAATGCATTACTAACGTCTGCTAAACAGTTGTTTAAAATTATATTACACGTGTGGTGGTGGTGCTTTTTTTATGACTCTACATAACTTCTAAGCTATTTTCAGGAAATACATTTTTTCAGATTTTCAAATATTACCACTTTCCTTAAATTAGAATGAGCCGAAATTAACTAGGATAATAATATATATTCAATGTTGCATTTTTAGTTTTTAATTTACTAAGTATAATAATAGCGTCATAAACAGTTTCAGTGAAGTGGTCGCGCCGGTGAGAGCCACACGTAAAGCGCGCCATGTCTCGCAGGGGTGTCCTCACAGGGTGTCCTTGACAGGTCGTTTGCCACCCCTGAGTCCCCAGTCTCGGGGGGCGCGACCGCTTCCGACCGTAGGCACAGTTTAGAGCACAATTCAGTTGGAAAATAGCACCTATTACAACTCAAATAAGATGCCAATGATGTATAACTTTATGAGCCTGTTTCATTCAATACGCTTTGTCTCTGAACTAAACGTAGACGGTTGAACCAGTCCTAGAACTGTATTCTAGATCGGTAACAATGAATAAGGTGAAAATAAACTCAAACACAATCGGCCACTAGTAAGTGAAAACATAAGTAACACCTACTCTAAACAAACACTAGCTACTGATTGATGAGAGTTGCCACAGAGAAAGTAATCTCACAGTTTTGTGGACAAGTCAAAACCAATACATCAAAAGTGCCAACAAACTTCTGCATTTTATGCAACGAAATTACGAAGCTCGTAACCGAGGGACGCGGTAAAGGGGAACACTCACTCGTAAATACAGTTCCCTTCCCTTACTCGTCATTATTCGAGCCGAAATTCCTCGGCAACATTTACCTTGCAAATTAGTTGTATCACAAGGCTCGAAACGACTTTCCTATTATAGTATGGCCGACCCGGATGGTTGTATCTCCACATCACCCGCAATTATACCTTTTGACTGCGTTTTTATTACCATAAAATCCTGTTTCACTACCCCGAGGCAAAAAGTCGGACACAAAAAATATTAAGGACATCATTTTATCCTTTTTCAATCATTCGGATCATTAATATACGTGCATCGAATTCGGTAACGCACATCAATTTTAATTATTCGGTTTCTTTGGGGAAAACCTTATGTATATTTTTCACCGATGCATATCGGAATCATTAATCAACTCACGTTTGTATTCATTATCGTTTATTGCACTCAGATAACCTTAAAATTTCAGGCAACTGTTCTATTTAACCACAAAAGAATTTCAAAAGAAAGAGTCTCAAAATTTTTTACCTTTTTACTTTCGCTATTTCATCAGCGCAAAGATATTTTCCAAGGCTCATAAAAATGTTTTGTTAAACGTCGAACAGTGGTCCTTTGAGGCAGGCGCGAGATAAAATTACAGTTCGCTTTCTTACACTTACTTACTTACACTAAGTGTAAGTAAGTGTTCCCGTTTCTAGTGTTTTAGATAATGGTTCTGTGCTGCGAGGTTTACGACCCTTTGAGTAACATTGTTTTATTGTTGAGGAAAACAATAATAATATTGCCGTAGGAGTCTAGACTTTATCGCTACTAACATGTGATGGATTACTATTTTATAATAGTTATATGAATTGACTTGGTGGTTAAATGTTTGATAGAAGGAATGAGTTTACTGAAAATATGTACCTATTTCTTTGTAATATTTCCTTTACCCAACAACTAAGTTTTAAGGTCAAATAACACAAACAGTAAGAAAGCACTGAGAGCAAATTGGAATTGTTCACGGAGTAAGGAGTCTGACATTCCTCGACTTTACGACTCCCGCATACTTGGTCTGTGGGGAGAAAAAAGAAAACTTGGCGCTGCTTGGGCATCCAGTCGAATAGGGCGCATTCCTTTGCGTGCGCTATTTATAAATGTGTGTCATTTGATTAAACAAATTATGGCAATATACATACATACAGTATTGCAAATGTATTGTAGCAGCACCTGAGAAATGTATCTAAATTACATGCCAATGGAATTCCTTTCACTTTGGTAATACGAATACAAAAAGGTTTGTTTGCGACTAATATTTGACGTACTAATATTTTAAGGAGTTTCGTGCAAAGTGTTCTGTTTTCTTATTCCATGCAAATTTTAACCTTAATTAGTACTAACTTTTCTCAAAACTCGTAGCCCCTGACTTTATTGATCGCACTTACGCAATTTAACTTGTTTAGGTTTAATCAAGATAAATTACTACATCAATCTTATCCCTTTGCTTCTTTCTCAACTTCCTTTCAATTCCTTTCAGATACCGCTTTTAGTTGTGAAGTTAATTAAAGTTCAGCAATTTAATCTAGGTCCAGTCTGTGAGGCGGTTATCTGGGCCGACGGCCTATCTAGCATGTGGGTGAAGTGACACTACAGCTGCTGCTTTGTTCCGAAGGTTCCGAATACACCTGCTACCTCGTATACATCGATGATATACTTATTTCGTTGGAAAATTTAAAGCAACATTTAGTAAAATAATACTATTTAAGTTTGATATTTTAAGTCAATTATTGCTTTGTTATATTGACGTGACTGTTACAGTTAATAATTATTTTGCTGTGTGAAAGAATATTTTTGTTCTGAAATGTATTATGACAATTGTGTTTGAGGCACTGCAGTATTTTGATTATATTAGCGGAATTAAAGCGATGCACAAAAAATACTATTTTTTGGAAAAAGTATATACATATTTTGTTGTCCTAACAAGTGTCTCTTTTGGAGATTCTCAATTATTATCACCATTCCGTTACAACTGAATTATATTCATAGTCTTACAAGACAAGTTATTCTCAAGTTTCACAACACTTGTAAAGGGAATGCTGCCTGCCAGAACACACAATATATTATGGTTTTGAACGGCCCCATTGTTCTGACAAGACGATGTAAAAGCAATTAGCATTGATACTAGGTTTCTATAAATTTAAGTAGATATAATAACAACATAACAAATAACTAAGATTTTTATAAGCAAGTAAAGTTCAAACTTTTTTTAATCTCAAACAAAAGAATATCATAAAAGGAAAATGAACTTAAGAATTGTGTATTGTATGTTATTACAAATAATTTTTCTCTTAGATTATTTCCTCGAAATCCTTTAGGCACGAGAAGTCACGTCCCGTGGACTTGATATTCAAATTTGAATCCTAATGCTTTGTCTTAAGAACAAACGCATTCTAATAATTGAGCCAGGATCCCGGCAAGGAATATGACGTTCCATGAAATTCGCTGTGTGGCAAGCCGAGCGTTCAACTCTCAGCATACTACAGACCTACCTGTTTTGAACTCTATTCGTATTATTATAGGGTGTATGTACAACATGGGTATACCCTGGAACTCGTCTGTCGTCGGTTTCCATTTGTTTAGTTTAGGGCACCGTATTTGTTTCTGTATGACGTTACTACGCATTGCTACTACGGTCTTATGAAAACAAACAGCGGTTTCGGCCCATATTTATGACATTAGAATAAGGATAATCTATAAAGAAACGGTATTAATACCCATCCCAAAGGGACTATTAATGCCCTACCCATGAGAGCTCTACGTAAAAATACCCCACAATTACAAAGTCTTTACTTAGCTGAAATTATAAGAGTATCTAAAATTGTGTAAGATATCATCCATAGAATGTCAGCCTATTTTATTGTAAGTGGACAGCAACCACTGTTAGCGTAAGCCTCTCCCAAGGGACTCCAAAGTCCAAAGAACACGATTTCCAAATCCCGCTTTTTCGTTGAACAATGTCAAGCACTTGCATGCAACTCAAAATCTTTAGTACGTTTTTACCACTTCACAGCTGCGTGGACCCGACTTTACCTGAAAATAAAAAAACACATTGAGTAAACTTCACATCGAGGCTTAATCCACACTACACGTGAGTCGTGAAATCACTAATCCATTATTACTCAAAATAGACCTTATAAGTAGAGATTGCGAACCATTTACTGGCTCTACATTTCAATTCGCGGTTACAAAACGTCGTGAAGCATTAAATGGCTTTAAAATAGCTCCGATAGAAATGTCACGAAAGTATCCTCAATTGAACATGCAATAAGGAAGGCTTCCTGCTGATTTACTATTTGCCTGAACAAGCCCATCTATGACAATTATCTCTTCAAAATTATTCATAACTCCAAGAAGGAAATTGTATTCTAAAGAGTGTGAAACGTTGTACACTTGTAAAACATTAACAATTTGACAGTACAAACAATTAATGTTCGTTTTTATCAATAATTAGAACATAAATATGAATGAATTTGATATTTTATGCGCATTTTATACGGATTACATAATATTGCTTCATTGTTATTAAACTGTTTGCATGACTGCGAACCATTATATTTAATTTTTTTCTCGCGTATTGATTCTAAATAAGTCCAAAATGCTGCTAAATAAGAGCCTAATTACTATTAAAATGTAACCTCATTTTAATAGTAATTAGGCTCTACAATTACAAAGGGAAGATGAAATCAATTTAACATTTCCTTTTTGAAATCTAATTAAATCTTCGTGATCAATATCAATTTATCTAGTTTATATTTTACTGAAATAGTGTACTTACATACTACCTACATAAAATACATACTTATCTAATTATTATTTTATGCGTCCTGTTTTTAATTAATATTTCATTGCACAAATATTTTAGTTTGTATGTCTGGAATATTCTCAGTTTGCAAAAAAAGTTCTCAATAAAACGAGTTCGCATTTGCAATGTAGCAACAAAAACAAGATTAGCAAAGGCATAAAAAAAGGAATGCCGAAAGAATCCGTTAATCGCAATTCGAAATCGGAACACTCGACCGCATTCTGTCCTACGATTCCATCCCATTTTTTCCCAACAATGCGGTACGTCCCGGACACGATATTTGTTCAGAGCCCGAGGGAACATGAATGGCTGGGCCGTGTTTATTGGCCTATCGCTAAGTAATTTGAGCTTGCTTGAAAAAAACTTGTTTCTCTATCCTTGGTTCATTGTTGTCGTTATCACAAGTATGCGATCTTGCATTTGTTTGTTGCAAATAAATGCTTTTGATAAGCCGGCCTTTTGAATTGAAGAGCGAACACAAGTGGTTTATGAATTAGCGAGAGCCGTCAGCGCGTCTCAAGATCGTTGAAATATTCGACGCCAACATATTCAGTCGAATACTCATGGTATTTTTAAGAGTTTTTGCTATAATGGGGAAAATTATTTGAATCAAAATAGCGCCCTTTTCATAGAAACAAGAGAACATTCCTTCATGGTACGTGCCGATACCTCTCATGTACACTCCAATGCCTGCAACTGGCGCGTTTGCGGTCACACTCCGACCGCAGCACATTTGTTTACTCCACCACAATCACCTAAGATTATTGGGAGCAACGCCCATGGTTTACCGTACTTCATTAACCATTTTATTGTGGTGGTAGTCTATTAGGACTTCCATGAAGAAACTTCCATTCTAACTAACGCAGATTTGAAGCTTTAGAACATTTTGATGAAGACAGTTACAGGCAGCAAAAATATCTTGATTATGGTGGGGTCTAATGCCCGTTTTCACCATCAATCCTTAATTTTTACTTGACTCCTATCAAACAAAATTCCTGTTATGTGTTTGTTACGATAGGGGTCACTTAAAAATTAGGGATTGATGGTGAAAACGGGCCTAAAACCCGTTCGCCCCGTAAGTTTCGCCCCTCATACCATAATGAACCCTTTCGCCATATTTTAGGCAAAGGAGCGAAAGATTACAGGGCGATCGGGTCTGAGACCCCTTGGTTTCCTTTAAGATTTTGGGTTTCAAGGCTCTTTATGGAAAATGTGTCGCTAAGTTATGTAAGGACTGATATTTTGCAGGTTGGAGTCAAAGATTCCAAACCATCAACGATGTTCACTTGCGGACACGATGTCATTCAGAAATATCCAACAGGAAGCCTACCATCGCCTGCTCCGACACCTCAGTCAACCCTTCCTGTGCGTCTATTTGCGGTGGTATATTGACCGCACTCGGCACCTTTGTTTACCTTACCACGCCAGGGTTGCGCTAAACATAGCGCAGGGTTGACGCTCTGAATACGGTGGTAACGGTGCAATTAAATTTCTGATCAATAAGTATGGTAGAGAGTAGAGACAGTTATTATACGTAGAGCGTAACATCTTAAGCGTTTAGACTCATTTTTGCTCGAATGGAAAGACAGAGGTAACAACATTGGTAAAGCACCGTAAATGTAGAGTTATAACACCTACATTTCTAATTATGATGAAAGTGCTCATGTAACTAATATTATTTTTAGAGATTTAGAACATAACGTATTGAAATTAACATTAGATTACGTTTAAAAGATAAATTTAATGACAATAATGTACAAGTTTCCGACTTGCAACAAATTCAAATCGCTATACTCAAGTGAGTAGTAGAATAGTATGATGCAAAGTCATCTTTCTCACAACAGCTGTAGGTGTGAACCCTAATGAGCATAAAGCGCGTGCGCAACAGACGTTAATTCAACTTATCATTAAAACAAAATCTTCATTGCGCCGTCAAACGGTCCCATTTACATAACAGTGCTGCCATACGCCTGCGTGCTAATAATAATCCAGAACTAATAAATGTGGCCATTCACACTGGGCTATACGTCACTGCACCTAGATAGAGTGACGGGTGGACTGAACAAAATTGTCAAAGATTTTTTTGGAAACCCAATTCAGAAAGTAGTGGGTAAAGGAACGTTGGAAATTATTTTTTCAGCTGAAGAAATTTAAGACATTAATAGCTTGTAGTACAATGTTTAAGTATAGATCGAGTCATATTATTATAAGTGCACTAAAATCAATGGCTGATTTATGAGCCGGAGTGACATTTCCGCCTTTGGACATTATTTTCGATTATTATTATAATTATAAAACTTTATTGCACAATAAAATAGTACAAAAGGTGGACTTAATGCTATTTAAGCATTCTCAGCCAGTCGACCCCTGGGTTATGCAGAAAGCTGTGAGTGCGAAGATAGAGGTAGAAGGGTAGAAGTTAAAATTGAAGTTAATTTTTTCTATACTAATATTATAAAGCTGAAGTTGTGGATCATGACGCTCAACCACCATAAGGAAGCTATGGTGTTAGTGCATCTATTTTACACTATCTTGGTTTGTTAATATATACTGGGCAGGGTAAAAAACTTCGTCACCGCGATGCAGGATTGTATGCGCGGTGGAGTTTGCCATAGTAAGATCGTAACAGCGCCATCTGTTGGTACGGTTTGTAGTGGCGCAATTTATTAATCACAGTTTGTTTATTTGGTTGAACGCGCTAATCTCAGGAACTACTGGACCAATTTGAAAAATTCTTTTTGTGTTGGATAGTCCGTTAATCCCTGAAGGCTTTAGGCTATATATCATCACGCTAAGACCACTAGGAGCGGAGCACCAATGAAGAATGTTTCAAATTAGTGATTTTTTTCCGTTTGAGAGCTGACGCTGCGTAAACGGTTAAAGTTTCGCATAAATTATGTATGATAGGATTTTCCCCTTTAAAAGTTCTACAAAAAAGTCCGCAACAGCATATGTCTATCTTTTATGGTTGGCTCACTGTAACCTTTTTGTCTGGATGTCTGGATGTTTGTTCCTCTTTCACGCAAAAACTAATAAACGGATTTTGTTGAAACTTTACAGTATTATTATTTATAACCCAGGCTAACATATAGGCTACAATTTATGACGATATGTGACAAACTAAATTTCAATAAATAGTGAAGAGGTGAGAAATATCTTTAAAAACGCCATCTATCGACGTGCTTTTGACGGTCGTAAACATTCATGAGAGCGAAGCCGTGAAACGTATCATTCGTCCTAATTAGGAACTAAATAATATATTACATTTACAGAACTGTTCATAATATTTAAAATTTAATCAATAAAGATATTTTATGTAATTGAATAATTCACTGTGTTTAAACGAGCAAATCAAAGTCTAAATTAGTGACCGCCATCTATCGACGTGCTTTTGACGGTCGTCAACATTCATGAGAGCGAAGCCGTGAAACGTATCATTAGTCATAATTTAGTAATTAAATATTACATTTACAGAACTGTTTATAATATTTAAAAATTTATGTAATTGAATCATTCACTGTGTTTAAACGATCAAATAGTATTCAAACATTTAGATAATAACGTTAAAAACCATTTAAAAATCCTATGAGAACTTTTTCGACTTCTACACGGACGAAGTCGCGGGCAAAAGGTATTTGTAAAATCATCATCATCATTTCAGCCATAGGACGTCCACTGCTGAACATAGGCCTTTGTAAAATAATTACTTAGACTAAATTATTAAAAGTGCCTACCCAAAGTCATTATTCCACGCGGACGAAGTCGCGGGCACAGCTAGTAATATTTAAGATACATATACCTACATACATACATACATATACATACATATAATATACAGATACATACAAACATATAATATAAATAAATATAATTAACATATAATACCATATATGTGATAAATAAATAAACAATATTACGCAATCATGTGGAAAGGTGTTTACGTTCGTTTCCACAGAAATCTAAGTAAATTCCAAAGGTTAGAAGTTAGAACAGCTTTTATCAGATGATTAGATCTGCCAAAGTTACAACTAATCTAATGACCCTTATTTGAAAATCTACTTAGTTGATTTATCATACTGCCGGCAATCAAGTAATATTTCATTCAAGCAAATCCTTGTATGATCACGATACAGCGGCACCTTTCACAGAGATAACGACTATCAGGGATCTAAGGTTCTTGATAAGAGTTAGGAACAAACTATGTATTTGGGTGTTTCTCTGCTATTTGGAAAATCGTCCATACAAGGCTGTCCTGAAGTAATTTTATTTAAATGTTGAGAAATTTTGTTAACGAAATTCAGGGCAATAGTAATTTAAATACATATCTCAAAAAAGCCCACACATTTTCTTCTTAGTTTTTGAGTTATTGGCGATTTTTCGCAAAATTGCGACAGGGGACTGTTGCAACCACCCAGGGGAATGTATTATGGACAAAAACAATTAGTATTTTTCTTTGAGTAAACAAACTATTTATTTTTCTTTGCCATTATAAAAATATGTAAGTTTTTGAAACAAAAAATATTATTATTAAAACAAATATTACTAATTTATAATGACTTTTCTTAAGCCTAATAACAGTAGCATTAAACTTAACGAACAATTAAGTTTTAAGACTGNGGTTTACTACATAAATTTATCTTGGGACAGCGATTTTCCATTTAGTGGAGAAATGCCCATTTATAACCGCAAATGTAAAGAGAGTTGAAACTCCTATAATATCCTTTTCAATAATGAGAACAAATTATTCACTTTCCGAGCATTCACAAGGCTTTCTCAATATATACTAAACCAGATATTCCGTTTCAATGAAAGTATGATTGTTTGATCAACTGCTAAACTAGAGTTGGATGTAACACATTCCAAATTAAACTCCTTTGTTTCGCCTCAAACAAAATGGAAGAACTACACCGGTAGCACCGAGGAGTTTTTAATCAAGCTCTGTATTCAAAATTCAAATTACTTTTTTTGGAATGCATAGTTGTCAAATTGGGCGCCAAGTGGTGTTTTCAGTAAATAATGGAAATGCTTCGTTGGAAGCAAATGGCATTATAATGGACTTTGAGTAAAAATAGCCACAATAAATTTAATGGGAATGCGAAAACAAAAATCTATTTCGGCGTCCCCGAAATAGGGCAAAGAATTTCAATTTATACAAATTGTTATTAATTCAAAGTAATCAACAGCATCCTACGCGTTGCGTAGATGTAAGTTATTAACAGTGACATCATTATCATTCAATTTAATTTCCAAATGAAAACAACTTCTGGTTTTAAAGTCCGATGGAGCATGTCCATTCGCAAAGTGACAAGCCGTAATAAACTTGGTGTTATATGGCGTTAATTATACTGCTACTTCATGGACATGTTTCAGGTCATGACAACCGCATTTTGAACCTTACGTCTTGTGAATAGCTTGTATGATTGCCTGCTAGATTATTATTGCAGGAATGGTAAACGTTTTACCGGTATTACACGTTGTAACCGTATGTTTAATTACAGGATTTGGGAACGCGGTGCGTTTAGGCGAGCTCAAGTTTGTACAACTATCTTATCTTGATCTAGGTATTGTCTCTGTGTGTCACAAACACGACGGCGCCTTTAGTGCGCTATGTTGTTTGAAGAGTGAGCTCTTTGCGGCTTCACAATTCTAATTGGGGTGTTGCTCCATAAGGAAAGTTCTTTTTGTCAAAGTGAGAGAGCGGTGGCGCTGAAATCAAAAGAAGACAATTTTGATAAAACTGATGACTAGATTCAGAATCTAAATCTACATCTCTAGGATTAATTTCTTGCTTCAGCACCTTTAATTAATCAAGAAATAAAAAAATGAGAGCAGTCAATCAATTAATATCCTCAAATCTTAAAAAGAACACTTAACTCAAAAAGTGGTAACACTATTGCCCCACCAACTCAATCATTTCATCGCGTGAATAGAACTATAATATTTACCCCAGAAAGTGAAAAAGTCGTTAACTCAAAAGGCCTTCGCTGCGATTGCTGGCGCCAGCGGCGAAATAAATCAACTAACAGACGTTCCAGCTACTAAATCAGGCAAATCCGATTAAACTTAGCGACAACCAAGCAGGCTAAAACTGGCCGGGGGTAGAGACGAGATTTTAACGATGATGAGTATCGATAACCCTTGAAACATCCTTATGTACTCAAAAATTCGTAACCGAATACAGACGCCTTTTACAACCGAATCGTCCTTCAGCTCTTTTCAACAAATGAAAGTCCAATCAGTGATAATAAAATTATTAGAGGTAATCCCGTTTAAGAAACTGCAAGTCATCGATGTGGTCAAGCAAATGACTTGCAAATGCCGATAACTGCTATCGATACTTCACCACCCTTGGCTTATAAACAAACCAACGCGACTACCAGCGGTGCGCGCCGCGAAGTGTCACAGATGAGTAATGGCGGGGTGAGTCACCCTACCTGAGCTGCGCCCGCGCACAAAGGGGCAGCCACACACCTTTTGTGAGATCTTAACAATTTAAAAACGTCTATGGAGTAATTAGATTGTTATTTATAGGAACATTTTAAGAAACACCGTTCTGACTCTAATCTTGGAATTTTATTGTAACTTTCTAAGGCATTCGTTATTCGGTAAAAAAAACAAGAAATTAAGACTCATCAACAACTTTGAAGAAGGTCAAGGGTTTATTATAACCTATTAATGACCACGGAATTGGTATGACGAATGATATAACTAAGTATGAAAGATCCAAGGTCAAGAAGATTCCTGAAGTTATCAGAAGCAATAATCAAGGTCTTCATATTCTGCAAAAATAAATCCACGTCTGAATCTGCAAAAAGAACTCATGCATGACCGAAGAATTCTTTAGGTATGCTGATGCAGAAAATAAAACCATTCTCGATTTCAATCGTCAAAGCCCCAGATCCTTTGTTTGTCTTTGTTCATAATAATATTTGCGTCAATTACATACCTACATGTCTGGATCTGGACGTCAATCAATTCTGCGAAAGTGTCATACATATCAGTTAGCGTTAATGTAAGAACTTTCAATACTAACCGGAGATAAAATTTAATGACTGCATTGAAATGTTTAGCAAAAGAAAACTTGTCTCCCCATAAACGGAAGGCTTAGGACATAAATCAGTTTTATACGGAGTTTTTGCTTATTACTGGAAAATATATTCCTTGGGCACACGCTGTTAATGCTGCATGAATGAACAGAATCCGCTCATAAAGTACGTGAAATTCTTACACAGTCGGCAATCGTTTTAACTGGTACATTGGTTTGATCCCTTTTTTGGAAAAGGTTAATGGATACGAAGGTCCAATTTAATGTATGGTCCAGTCAATTAATTATTCTAATGATTGCAGAAAACCGAATAAACTTATTGCGATGTGGCGTTTTTGTTCGCACATACGAATACAAATTATTACTTTTTTACAGATCTTTTGGTAGGTATTAATAAACATTAGTCTGGCTCTTGGTAGCAAAAACAAGTTTCTTGAATTTAAAGGTCTCCAATTCTCCAATCATAAGTCCTAATTTAAATTAACAAAGCTTCCAGCATCATTTGAAATTTTTCACAAGCTTTACGAGACGCTACATGCATTTTTGTTAGTAACCCGTCTTTTTCGATTTAAAAATAATTGTAAAGAAAATTTGTTGAGCGTAAAATCCAACGCTAACAAAACATAGTTAAAACAAGGATGCAGGATGCAAAAGCAATGGTTCTCTCCGTAAATCACAATGATGTAGAGTTTGCGTGTCCAAACATCGAGTGTTTTGCTACTGGTACGGTGCACTTTGTTTTTATCGTTAGTTAATTGAACCGTTTGAACGCTTTGATACATTAATTCACTTTCCATAATTAAAATGATAGTTTATGCCTGCTTAAGTTTCAATGTTTCTTTTTACATTTACCGAATTAGGAAGACACGACAAAATTACATTAATTGAAAATGTATCATGAAACAATTTATCTTGAATCGTGTACTTAGTAAACTCTACAAACAATTTGGTGCACAATATCTACTAATTATTTAAATATCGTATGTAATTCGAAACATACAAGTTTGTAGAACACTTCAGCCTACCTATCTATGGGCTATTTATATCGAATTAGATTAATCACACGACTACTACGGTACGTCGAAATAAGATAACGTTAGATATAATTTTAGCAGGTATGTAGGTATTGTTGTGGCTTTACACTTGATAACGTCTTTATCGTGCGTGTAAATGTAGCCTAATTTAAATACGATAGTAGGTATCAGGTCACAATTTTCCTTGCGTGGTTTCCTTAGTAACTTTTCCTACTTTCTTTCATGTGTTTTTTTGTAGCTTGTATGTAACCTGTTTATTAAAACAACAATGTGCTCACGGCTCTAACTGTCCTGATTAAGCCGACCGCCCATATAGCAGTCAATGACGTTTTTTCTCGGAACGGTCTTTGTCCAATTTCAATATACTGTTAGGTAGGATCTTATTTCTTTCGTCCGTTTTCCTTTATTTGCCTACACGTAACATAATAACGTGTCGTATTTCACATTTTTAGTAGCACTATCGAATTAAGTAAAAACAAAGTTTGATAACTGCAATAAAATTCACACACTCAGTTTTTATACAGATTTGGCTAACGCTTACGACAAAAAAATATCCTAGACCATCTTTAATTAAGACTTCTGTCGAAATCAAAGGCTGTAGAACAGTCAAAAGCTATTAGAAGATATACGATGACCTGCGTATTTATTACTAATTCATTATTTTCATGCTTTTTAGTATTTGGCATTTCACAAGGAAGCATTGTGGGTCCCATGCAGAACTTTAACAATTACTTCTTATGATCAATATTAGCGTGACGAATAACTGCTCATAATATTCAGATGAATTATTAATGGAATTATGAATAAAACGCGTCACAAATACAGGAATTATTTATGTCAATATTACGTTTGTGAATCACTTGGACTCAATAACTGATATTATTATAATAATGAGTGGTTGACCGCAATAATGAGTAATTAGCACTAAAGAAAAGGAAAATGTTAAATAAAAATGTTCCTAGTTAGTATAACGAATTTCAAAACGTTTTAACCTAAAATATAATTATTGTCAATATTAACATGCATTATTAGGTAGCCGGCTTAGGTTTCGATAATTTAATAGGTAGGTAGGTACTGTTTTGATTTTTTATTTAGGTACTTTACTCATTTTTTCTTTTGTGAATAATTGTTTGGATAATAGAAATTTCGTCTTTCTGTGGAGATCCCAATTCCCAACCATAATGTTCATTATCAAATAAGTGCGTTTTACAGTCCGTAGCCAACACTGGTCATTATCTGAACAATTTACGAATGCTAAGTGTCACTGTTTCATCTTACACACAGCGCAATGCATCTGGTTTGAACGAAAATAGTCCGGCAAGTAGGTCGTGTAGGCTAGGCGATATGAGTTCCTACAAGACGCGAGACTGGACTTTATTATGGCGTTTTCATCCGTGACGAAGCCGTTACTTCGAGGAAATAGTCGACTGGCATCTAAGATTTTCGATGAAGAAATATAAACCAAGAATTGTTTTCATTGTAGCAGTTCAGTCGTTGGACTTTATGTAGCTCATGCAGTATTTTTTACTTTCTTGCAAACGCTTTACTCTTTCTCTCTAACAAACTCTGTAACCAGTAGAAACGCTTGAGGAACAAAAGTGCGCTCAAAATTGAGTTGTGGTGAAAAAAATAGCTATCATTTAGTATACCAAAATGTTTTTCTTTTAATAGGTAAATAGAGTTCAAAGAACCCTGTATTTGATTCCAATCATTTAAAACCATACTGCCATAGTGATCAGACGTAATTAATAGTTTCTTTTCTTTTTGGTTCAAAACTGAGTGGTTATTGCTCGCCAGTAATTAATAACAGTAACGTTGTCGGTGCTTGCATCGTTATTAATAGACTGAGAACGATTTGTCAGAGAATGAATCAGACCATTTTAGATGTGCTATACTTACTATTGGTCAACCAAGACAGTTCTTCAAGTTTCTTTGGTGAGAAGTTTATCAAGAACGCGTCAGAAGAACATAATAAGAAAACGTCTCGTTCCCTTCAATAAATTAGAAACAAGAGAATTAATTTCTGACGAAAAAACAATTAGTTCGATGAAACGAAAGTGGGCACAGATAATAGCTGAATTCAGAGTAAATTACTTAAATGCCGGTAAATCGATGCCACTTTGAAGTCAATTAAAGCGTTGAGTACCCTGCTATTATTTAAAAAGTGACCTAATTTTTCATGGAATCGACGCTGTGGGTATGATCAGTGTGCCTACCATGAGTTTACGTTAGGTGTGCTCGCTAGCGACTGCGTAAAAAAATGACATTTAAATGTATGACATATTGTGCAGCGCCCCTAGCGGCTACTTTCAAGAAATAAAATCTTCATAGAATTTTTTGACGTATTCGCTAGCGAGCTCACCTAACGTAAACTCATGGTAAGGCACCAGGTAGGCATTACCAAGACTTGACAATCTACGAGTAACACCTACGTGGGTAATAGCTATAAGAGTTTTACCTACAATATTCTTGAGTTGCTTGTCATCATCATATTAAAACACACCTAGCTACTTAGTCTTTAAAATCACACTTTGACCAGCAAATATCATAAAAATGCCGTTAAAGACAGATGCAGCAGAATGGCCATTGAGCGTAGAAAGTGTGCAGCTTAAAACACTCCATTCATGGCACTTAGGATTGAAAAAATAGAACTAGCCGTTAATTGCTTTCACGGCAGTGTTTACGAAAAAAAAAACACTTTAAAGAGCGCACGCGCAGGTTCTCAAGATCTCAACGCTCGCTGCCGAATGTTGATCTCCACAAACATTCCTTTTGATTCCAATAATTCCCGGTGCAGCTGCCTTCGTATTTATTTATACAACCTACCGAACCCGTCCCGTTTATCTACCAACTTTAATGTCTATGTTAATTGATACAATGCCCACATTCCAGTCTTTATTGGACTCATTCGAGGGATCAAGGTTGTTCCAAAAGAATTTTTATATCTGACAAAAGCACGACAATTTCAAATGCTTTCTCCGATCTCGAATTGATCGACGTAATTAAGACGAAACTTGGACAAATCGAGATCTGTAACGACCGTTCCGACGGTCGACCACACCGGTAATGTGCCGCGTTTATGACAAATGTGTATTTGTAACTATGACAAAAGCTTACAATCTAACAAAAGTGTTGTAATTCCACACCGTTACGTGTTTGTTACTAAATCGTTTTGCAGCCGTAATCTGAGCTTTATTTTTGCTTGGGTAGAGGCGGCTTTCGCGTTCGCGGTGGTAAAGCACGGAGGCGGCCGGCGTCTTTGACCGAGGGAGATAACATCTACATCGGGCAGGTAGGCTTTTATTGCCGCTGCACCGTCGCCCTCGTCCTCGCAAGCCCGTGCCAACGCAGACGATTTTTGTTTTGCCTCGTTTCCCAGACTCACACGGGAAAAACAAGAAACCACTTTTAGCGACAAGGGATTCTCATGGTTTACATCTTCTTCTTGCGTATTAACGTCCACTTTGTGACGAGCTTTAGGTAAGCGTCTGCCTTGTCCAAGTGTAGGGGCAACATAGACAGATCAGTTAACGAGTTCTTGATTTGATTTCTCAATCGTTAGCCCCTCATCTGAAATACCACACTATCCGCTTAAGGTGCAATAGTAATGCCTCAAACAGCGTCGGTACGTAGAAAGCTGAGGTTCAATACGTGACCTGGCACCAGATCGAATGGAAAACTAGGGTTTTCAATCGAGCCGGTAGCGCAGGCGCCGGCGAGATGAACGGCATTCCACGGCCTGTCTTTGTCATGTTAACCAAACAGGAGGCTCATTATTCTGTTATTTTAACAAGGCATAACGCAACCGCATATCGTTATAGCGTTTCAGGCGATTAGAGTGTATTTGTGTTTCTAAGGGACGGTCGCACCTCGGCGCGACGTATCCCGAGGCGCTATTGTGTTGGATCGGCTCGTTTTTTATGCGTTAGCGCATCCACATCGCCCACTCGAGTTTTTGGAATTCCATTTGCCCCTCCCCCCGCCGGGTCAGCTAGCGCCGCCGCCGGAGGTCCACGTTCATTCATAACCCGGCGTGATACCAATATCCCCTCCTTTGACGCCCGGCGACCAACATTAGATTCTATTACATGTAAGATCGTATCACACGTGCTCGGAGTCTGCCGAAAACCGGAAACGTATACGAAAACAAAACGCACTCGTGTATTTACGTTTGATTTTGTCAAGAATGCGCCACCTACGTCGATAGATCAAAAAATGTCGATATAAACCTGAATTTTTGCTTCGACATCGTGCAAAAAATCTCGACGCGATTTCAACGAGGCTTTATCAGATGGTGAACAACCTCGTGCATTTAGTACAATAAAAACATTTATGAACAGGATATCGGCGCGTTAATCTCTTTAAATATGGCATGCCACGAGTAAAACAACGAACAATATTTTAGCAAAATATAATAATTTCAAACAGATAGTAATCTGAGCCAGTAATTCGAAAAATAATGATCTATAGACGGTCATGACGCAAAAGCCCCTAAGAGCAAAATTAAAATATTATTCTAAGTTTCTTTATTTAAATTAGGTGACTAATGTAGTAAATTATCTTTGATTAATAGGACACGCAGCACATAAATTCCAGTGCCTTTAACATTGAAAAGGGTAAAAAACTGTGAAGCAATGTCACTTCGTAGCCCGTAAGGCCACTTTCTTAGCGATTAGATAAGCCCAGAAAGCTAAAACATCCTCCTATTTGTTTGCTAACTGTTTTAAAGAGTTTAATAAGAATAGATAGGTACTATTAAAAGCTTTTAACGCAATGCGTTATCTAGATAGCTTTCGTTTTATTTTCTAAAGAAAACATTTCTTTGAAGTAGAACTTCAAGAAGTTTTCATTGAAATGTTTTGCATTAAAATCTATGCGTTATCGCTGGTCTAAATGTAATTTACTGTTGTCTTTTTATTTAGGTCATACTTTAATCTTCAAAAACTGTTAAACAGCGCTAAAATGATCGCACTCGATTACTCTAGGTTACAGATGGAAGCCGCTAAGTTCCTTTGCCTTGAGATTAATATTATTTTATGAGTCACTGATGCAGCGTTGAATAATAAAATAATGAATTCTATAAAATAGATAGCGATAAACACCTATCCATCGCTGATAGCAAAGTAATACTTTTGCACCAAGTAATCGATGACTATTTTTATAATTAACTTCTCCGTACAAAACCCATAAATTGTGAAGAAAATTAACACTATAGTCTGCCAAATTGCTAAAGCTGAATATTTAACCATTCGCCCATGTAAAGTAAATTGAAAAATACAAAATAATTACACCCTCCAATCGCACACCCATTAAAGCTACGCGTTAACTACAGGTGTCTTTCTTTAATAGGGTCACCGTTTAATTCTGCCCTTTACGCTTTTAACGACTCAAGAAAAACACGAGCGCAAACAAATTACAAACGCGATTACAATAACGTTTTTAATGAGTGCAGTTCGCAACAGTCATTAAAACAATGCGCAGTGGCGTTATGGGCCGGGGTGATCGGCCGTGCACTCTCACGGCATAATAATTACGGGGCGCAGCACCACTCCGCAGTTTATAGGCCGGCTCGGCGCACTCGCAGCCCCCGGCCCCCTCGCCGGCCGGACCGCATTCCGCTCCCATGCGACCGCGTCCTGCATCCTGCTGCCTCCAGGACCTCTCCAAAATGTCATGTTTTTACTATCGCACAAGCTCCATCTCACCATTAGCGATAGAACGAATAAAGACAAATTGTCTAGCTGCAAGGATTTAACATCTTTTCAGACAGTACCTTAAGAACTCTTCTAAAGGACTTTCACTATCCTAATCGCGTCACAAAGGCACCGAAGCTTTTTTTTTCAAGTTCAGGTAGGAGCTTTTATGCAAAAATTTAAATCCTCAACTAACTGTTTACTGCTTAGAGCTTTCTTTGTTTACCAAAAACTCCTTGGTCATGACTTCGTGAAGAATTGTGGTTAAAAAATAAGTAAACTTGTCGCAGCTCTCAAAAGTTTAATAAAGACAGGTGGTGAGCCGTGACAGCGTCCATTACCCACGGCCTTACAACGGGTGATTTCTATGAGCACAATCAAAAGTCATCACACCCGTTTCACACGCTTATTGCCTATTCCATTAACTAAATCAGACGATGACGAATCGACCACTAAATCGAGATTATAATCATTATAAGAGTCGCGGGCTCGCATTCTTCGTGAGGAATCCGTGAAGCGTCGGAATGCACGGAATCGATTCAAACTCGTTTTGTTTTCGCCACGTCATAACTCGATCTCGACCCTCAAACCTGACTGAGTTTGAGCACCACGCTTTTAGAAAGCAGATTTGCCGATACCCGATACCTGCAGCAGCAATGCAGCTTTTATTTGAAGGTCTATTAAAGTACAACATTTGCACTGCACAAACCATCTCTCTCACAAATGAAATCAACTTTTTATCATCCTAGTCTGGCTCTACAATAAATTAAATACCAGACGCTTTATAGACAACTTCTTTGAATTTAAGCCAATGAGAAATGTGCCTTATTTCGAAACATAGAATTCTTATCAACACTTGAATATAAAGTCGTTTCGATTCTAGTAACATTCCTGTACAATTATAAACGCCATTAGCCAGGTTATTACAGACATTACAGTCTCAATCTTGTCCTGCAGTTCAACAGCTCATGTTTATTAAAATGAGCTTTAGAAGGACGAACAACAAATATTCTAGTAATAAAACTCACCACGATTGGTCAGTATCGTCGGTTATTGTAATTAAATATGCGTTCATTTGCACATAAATGGGCATTGACTTATAAGATAACATCCTCGAGTGTTCTGCTAATGTGCCGCTGCCAATACAGAACAAACGATATCTAGTGGACTGATAACTTTTGACACGAGAAGAGTCCAATGCTGCATTTAAATTAAAAAGAAATTGCAATAGGTTTAAGAAATATTGAAAATTGGCGACGAGGAAAAGTCTTTCCAATGTCTCAAACAATGGAGACCTATAAATAGGACAATCAAGATAATATCTTAATGGGGTAAACTTAGACAGATGCATGTGGATCTGGATGCAGCGACACGAGCGGAACGGTCGACTTAAACGTGGTTAAACGTGTGCATTTTTTGCGAGTAGCGGTGAGTCCGCGGACCGGTCCTGCGCCAGCGACTTGTCGCCACCTGCTCCGACCGGTGGAATGTCCGCCAAGGAATTAGCTCTGCACCCATGCACCAGGTACAGTGTATCGAAAATTACTATTTCCCAGATGGGTGCGCGATGATTTCCAGATATATCATGACGGTAACAATAACTATTGTGTAAGGAACATAAGAATGCCTTTAATGGCGTTGGGTTGTATTTTTAGACGCAGTCCAAGTTTTGATATTAACTTTTCCACGCAATTACTCCATGAACAACTGTCAAAGAAACATTTTACCCTTTATTGGAATTTAATATACCCGCCGAATAGACTTCCCAAGTCACAACTAATTGCAAAGATTCCAATCCGCGAATTCTAAATCCGGAGTCCGCTCCGATAAATTCTTAACCTTTGCACTTTCAGATTAAAGATACATTCGTTTTTCTGGATTATTTTGTACTATGAAACATGGTTATGTTTGGAGCATTTACGTCACATTCGACCTCAATATTTTATGGGTTTCTAAGCCAATTTAACGATCAATATTCTTTACATATATTTTACGACTGCCCATTGATGCTTTACTGAGCGCGCTTCAATCGGAATTTATGACAATTCTAATTGATATGTTAAAGCGTAATAAACCAGATGCTCTCGCAAAACTCCGCAAAAAAGGTTTATAATCGACAGCATCCTGTTTCCATCCCTAATTACAGAATGGGAGGTTACGGGACGACATAAAGGACCGCCGTACCTTGTGACTGATGGAGCGCCATTCAGTTAACTTGATTGAAAGGGTTCACATGAAAGCCAGAATAAAGCGGGTCGTAATGGTATTTTGTACTCAGGTACGCGCTAATTCGCTATAGAGGGTTTGCATTTTCGTTTTTGGGTCCTACAAGTACTCAGTACGTTTAATTAGCATTTAAAATTAAATTTTATCCGCAGTTTATGATTTGGGATTGCTTAATATTGTGTAGGGAATTACTAATTGCCAGTTCACGTGGATTTATAGAATCGAAGCCGGTGCAGGTTGACGACCGCGGCATGTTTGCTTGTTGTCAACCAGTCCACCCACATCTCGATTTTGTCAGAACCGAGCGCTAACATCGAATAGTTGTCGTGAGAGGTCGGAGTGCTATGCTATAGGCACTGAGTATCTACTCACAAAGAGTTTGACTGTTTTATGACTAGTGGCTAGTGTAATTTGAGTCGAGCTTCCTATGCAAACATTTGCACTTGTTAATAAACTCCGCTTAACAAACATTTCTTTCAAACATTTGACAAGTAAAACTTGTTACAGTCATACAATTGATGCCCTCTAAAATTACAAATTGGGTATAAAACAAAGCATCTCGTAAGGTTGTTCAATGCCAAAACCTACACAGAATCACGACATACGTACACTACGTTCTCTAAAAATAGAAAAAATACAGTGTAAGCTAATCTACGATAGCAGTCACATCAGTCTTGGTAGCATTCACTTTTTAACCTTTGCATTTAGACGTAAATTATCCAATACTTTACTTAATGTCGCAATTAAAATGCCTTCTTCGTAGTAGACGGACCATTTTTCTTAAGAAACAGTCTCTAGATTTTATTTTAAAAAATGATCAAACTTGCTTCTTAATGCCCGTAACTTTTATCTAACTCCCGTGACAGGCATGATAGATCGGTTAGTTTAGAAAGTCTCCAAACAGGATACTCCATCCATTGATAACGATATCCTTCCCTGACATTTTCTGTTGGACGGCAGGACTTTGGGTAAAGAATCCGGCGACTGACCTCAATCTACTCAATTTCTCACGTCAAATATTTGAATGATAGAGTAGGCACATAATTGAATTTACGTTTGATGTAGCAGGCATATCAAACACGGCTATTATATCCTAATAGAAGTATGAATTATTTAAAACTTTGATCAAAGCAAACGCCGAATCGAATTCGTTTTATCAAACACTGTGCGTCTGTTTTCCGGTGTCTGTCTGCGGTTTGCAAATACATTAGAAGTCTGCGAATGCACAAGTGCCGGTAGTTGTCGCGACAAGCCGCCCGTTAGAAGCACCGGCGATCGAGGGGCGCATGCTAAACAGCAAGTCTCAGCAAATAATCGTACTTGGTACGACGAGACGCGACTCAACACCGCCGCTGTTATATCCATCGGACCCTTATTGGGAAACGTGGCGTCAACTGCTGACTCCATCTCACTGTGAAACGAGTATCGAGATCTCGCCCTGTCCACTTAATTACCGTTGGCGACGAATGAAATAAGACCATGTTTGCATATAAATTACATAAGTGGTGGTTGTGATGTATCTATCTACGATTAAATATTAATAAGTTTGTTCAGTCCTCGAATAGCTCTACACGTAGGTCAATCTGATTTACACAAGAGTATAAAGCAATTAGTGTCATTAGATCGATAGGTTTAGTTGCTTCGTACCTATTACTAAATGGGAGTGGTACAGTGTCTCATTAATAATGTATCAGTTTACTGTGGGATGGGTTCCGCTTCTAAAGACTCTGTCACAGAATACCTTTACAAATTGAACGAGGTGGGATCTCATTAAATTTAAACAATAGCCTGGTCGGGGCCGGAAAAGCTTTGGATTTATACTTGTAATGTCTCTAACGAATTTCTGTAACTGAAGTTAAAAGGGCCATAATGAAACTGTGCCGATCGTCAGTTTAACAATAATTCAACGAACATTATTCAAATTGAAAGTGCATGAGCGAAATTTATTCAGTAAGTGATGGATTTTCAAGAAATAATTTAGCAATGATTATGAACTGGACGGGGTACTTTTACATGCCGTATAAGGACTCGTAAGACTTGAAGGATAAGTTTGCAGTGTAGATGGAACAATAAATTGTGTAACATCGAAAATAATTCTTTTATCTTCGAACACATTTCGTTCACGTCGCAAGATTTACAAAACCCTTATGTCATCTTCTACATCTACAATGTCGTTTTCTACACCAAAGCAGAAACATAATTCTTTTACACTGTAATCATTTTTGTTTATAATGTCTTGATTATAAAATCTGTGTCAAATTTATTATGTTTATACCATCTGCGCGGTGGAAATCGCCCACGCTTTCTTGTGATGCTATTAACTGCCTACTACCAGCCACGGTTTTTACTTGAACACATTTCCTGACATTGATATTGGTGTTGTCCGGATTTGAACTCTGTTCCAAATTATTAGAGATCATTTTATTATACAAGTTCTCGGATAAAATAAAACGGCCAAAGGTTCGCAGACGCAGAACACCTAAGTATTCTGATAATGTCGCAACGTAAGTGTGCATTTCACAACTCCGCCTACTGTATCAACTACGCCTACATATCTTTTGGGAGATGTTTACTGTGTCAATATCTTATTACGAAGTGTACAAGGTTGTTTATTCATTATTCACCATTCTTTTTACGAATTTAAAAGCTCTTGACCTAATCCTAAACCTTCTTTTCATTTTCTATCTGTTACTTATCGTGGTTTGAAAGCAGTTACATAAAACACAAAGAGGTGCATACTCGTAAATGGACAGGCAATAAATGATCCCAAAAGGCATTAGACACGGTCTAATATTCATGTCTTAACCTGTTTCCTACAACAGGTAAAAAGGTTGCCTTTTTGGACTCATGAAATTCCAGACTTCGTTTTGATTTTGTTTTACTGCTTGTTAATTACGTATTAAATTGATGTTTCAAATAAAATGTGAATTATTCTCCTTCTATGTGTGTATTATTGCTTTGCTGGTGCTTAAATCTATTTTCTCAATAATTTTGTGCATTTTTTAAATATTTTCAACATAAAATTCATTGTTGCTTGGAAATGTATAAAATTGTTCTTGCGCATTTCTTTGTGGTGGCCTCCGCCGGCGCTTACAGAATTAGCAACTGTCACGACTGTCACTTTGATTTGACATAATTTGTTTAAATGGGCTGTTGTTGTGATTTTTTTATTTTGTAATGTTAAACCAAAAATATAGAAGTATTATTCAGTAGGCATCATGAGTGAAATCATTGTATATTAATTTAAAACTACTTATTTATATCCTTTCTGAACCGTGTACGCTATCAGATAGCGTTCTACCTTCACTAAAAGGTGTGATAACCTCGCGGGTTTATCTTCGCTTACGACTATCAACTATCAGCCAATCTGTACGCACGACGCGTATCATTCATTATCACTCAGCTGGACATGCAGCTCACCTGAGTTCGGCTGCTCCTGAATGTTGACGGCTGCTAACATCTTGCTCTTCTCAAATATATTCTTCGCCCTCACACATGTAGGCTCCGGCTCCGCCGCGGTCGCGTGTACAAAACAAGCGACCAACAGTAAATACAATATTTGGCTCCTCATTCTGAATCCCAAAATCGATTTTTTGTTAAGCGACAGTTCACCACAACAACACTCTCTCACAGCCATGTTCGCATAAAGTTTTACAAAAGAAAATACAACACTTGTTCAATGTTAATTCATAAATGATGATGTGAACAAAATATTTTTGAATGAAATAAATGCGGTGGTATTAACGCCATACGCACTGACGCGCGATCAACTGCGTTCCATGGCGGTCGCAGCCCGACTGCGCTCGCCGCGGGCTCGGGCTCCCCGTGCGCCGGACGAAAGCCGCCGGCAACAAGCAGCAACGCAACGCTGCCATGTGTGATTTTTTTAACAAAGAATCATATTTTTTATTTATTACTTACTTACTTTTCTTCATTTCGCACTTACACAGTTACTCCACTTGAAGTCAGCAAGTACATTTTGTAACAACTAGGTAGGTAAAAAAGTACATAATGCATGATTGGTTGATGATACCATTGTAAATTAAGCGTAAGGCAATGAAGATAATGAACTTTAGATGATTCTTAGTATGGAAATATGATCTACTAATGCCCTATTGGAATAACTATGCTTAGCCAGCAAGGAGCAAGCAACACTTTCAATGTTTAATGTAGATACTTATTATTACAAGCTTTGTATTGTTAAAACTTACATTTCGAAAATAAATATGAAGATATAGCTAAATAATCATGAAACATAAATGCACTTATTTTTCTCGTCAATGAAGCCTTTGGTTGAAGGTTATGGTTATGTGGGCAGTTAGGTAACCCGCGAAGTAAAACCGGAAACCGGATATCTTTAAGTCATGACGGATATCCGCTAGACTAATGTCATTTCACCAGTCCGAATCCTTATGGTTCACAATGTCAAAATGACACATAATGTTATTAATATGGAACTAATAATTTAAAGTTCGATGTATTAATATTCTACGCAAGTATTATAATACTATGTATAGAATTTAATTAAAATAGTCTCGTTTTAGAATTAAATTTTTGTTCCATTAAAATTATATTTCACTGAAACAGCTCGATTCGGACATATTTTTTGAGTACTAAAATGACGTTTCGCATGTGATAGGGATGTATTTATAGTACAGTTTAAAGCTATCGATACAAATAACCAAGTTTTATAGTGTGAGTCACGTTAAAGTGTACATATGAAAATAGATGAAAACAGACCTATTTTTATCGACAAAAAAGAGGTCAAAAACTTTTTGAGATTTAAAAAAAAAAATTATAGATCTTTTTCTTCCGATTACTTATTGTAAAGAAAACGTAATAACTTTTAAACTAAGCGGTATATCCTGATAAAATAAAAACAGTAATAATGCTAAATAACAGGCGATACTAAAAAAATCCAAAAAAAAAGGCTAACAAATATCTGAAAAATCTGCTTTTAAATTCATGTTTTTTGGTTATTCGATAAATTTCTCCAAAAAATGCCCTCTAACTGGTGGTTTTTATTACTTTGTATTATTCTCTATCGTATTACCTTTGTAAAACCAAAAATCGCATGTCTCTATCCCTATCACAACGTTTTCTCGATAAAATCTTTTTTGTCGATAAAAATAGGTCTAGTTTCATCTGTTTTCATATGTACACTTTAACGTGACTCACACTGTATATACTTTGAATAAATCGCATCCTTATAATAAGACACACGATAATCAGAATTTTAGATAAATCAGTTTATCAATTAAAGTTCAAAACATATAAAAATGACGTCACGATCAGTCTAATGGATTAGTTGAGAATAGTAATAATTAAAAACTGCTGAGCGAATGTTAATGAAACTATAAAGTAGGCAATAATATTTTATCCGTGGGCAAAACCTAGTATTGTTATAAATTTATCGACAATAGTAACACTACACATCCCTACTTTAATCTGTCAAAAAGTGAGTGTCATTTTCACTACTGTCAGTGATGTCTTCTTATCGTGGGGACGTGTGAATTTATTTATTTGCGGAAATCTAAGTTTATTTCACTTAGCTTCTATCAAAAAATATTTTAGAATATTTACCAGTATAAAATTTAAATTAATCTGGCCGTTTCCCAGCGTCCCATAGGTTTTAAAGTTATTGTTTTTTTACATAACAAACCGGCCTAACTAACCATGAGGATTTGTTTGTTCAAAACTTTATCAAGCTCTGTTGGCAAACGATTTTTGTCAACTACGAATTATAAGAAAGTCACGCACTGTATCTTCGATATGGATGGGCTACTTTTGGGTAAGTGGATATTGTCGACCTTTCCATTTGAATTCAATGTTAATCGGTATGAAGGTTACTTTGCAAAGCGTAAAATTACATAATTAATGTTATAAATGTGTTGCTGCCGTGCAATAGTTTAATATTATGTATTTTCCGAGTGATAGTAAGCGTATATTTTTACATATTAATTCATTTCTCTATTCATGAATGAATAAAAATAATGTTCAAAGCAGGAAACTAATGTTTCTTATAAAGTTGCATCACGAAACTTTTTAAGACTACTTGTAGAAAAATGTGTTTCAATAATTTAGTGACTTTCAATCTATTTAAAAAAATACCTGTACCACTGTAAATTGAAACAAAATTAAATTATTTCATTCAGTTACCTATAAAGTTTATTTTCGCTTCTAGTATGAGTTAAAGCATCCAGAGTTCTAAACCTTGTAACTTGAAAGGTATTTTTGTAAAGATAAACATGTTCTCTGTAACTTATCAAAAATATGTATTACTAGCTTTCCGCCCGCGTGGAATTTTGTCTGTCACAGAAAAACTATATCGCGCGCGTCCCTGTTTCAAAAACCGGGATAAAAACTATCCTATGTTCTTTCCCGGGACTCAAACTATCTCTATGCCAAATTTCATCAAAATCGGTTGCGAGGTTTAAGCGGGAAAGCGTAACAGACAGACAGAGTTACTTTCGCATTTATAATATTAGTTGGGATTTTGTCAATTTCAGATACTGAATTAGTCTACAAGAAAATGATAACACAGCTGTGTGCTAAATATGGTCACGAGTACACCACAGAAATGATGATGAAGGTGCTGGGTGGCACGGAGCAACGTCTCTCGGAGATCCTGTGTAAAGAGTTGAACCTTCCCGTGAGCCCTAAGGAGTTTAGGGATGAGCTGTTAGTGCTCGGGGACACTATGCTGGCAGGAGCTCCATTGCTTGATGGTCAGTTCAATAATAATAACTAGCTTTCCGCCCGCGGCTTCGCCCGCGTGGAATTTTGTCTGTCACAGAAAAACTTTATCGCGCGCGTCCCTGTTTCAAAAACCGGGATAAAAACTATCCTATGTTCTTTCCCGGGACTCAAACTGTCTCTATGCCAAATTTCATCAAAATCGGTTGCGAGGTTTAAGCGGGAAAGCGTAACAGACAGACAGACAGAGTTACTTTCGCATTTATAATATTAGTTGGGATAATAAATACTCTTTATTGCACACCAAATAACAGAACAGAAAGAAATGTCCAATTCTTGGTTTGTTTACCAATATTTACTAGACTGTTTGTGTTTACCTGATGAATTGGCAATTAAAATATCAATATTATGAAGTATTATCTTTGCAGTTGAATCAACTTTTATTTTCACAAATGTGTAAGTTTTATACAGGCAAATTTTATGCTTCCACTTCCCAATAAAAAATTATCTTGATCTTTTATTTGAATTATGATTATCCTGTCTACAGACAATATAATTGCGCATTTGTCAATCCTCTTTCTAGTTCTTGAGTAACCACCCTCATAAAAATGATAAGTAAATACCTACACCATATCTGATTCTGTGCTATTAATAAATAAATATTGATTATCAAGATGATACAAGCATTTTGTTAAACTTTATATTGGCAGTATGTTAAAAAAAGAAACAAAGCCAATGTATTAAGGTTCATGGCCATGTTTTTTTAAATTAAACTAACTGATGTGTCTGACTCTTGCAATGTGAACTTTACACATCATTTTTCATTAGATGATGATAATTTACCACAACCATTATTTTCTAGGTGCCGAAAGACTAATCCGTCACCTCCACAAAACAAAAGTGCCTTTTGCGCTGGCTACGTCCTCCAGTGAACGATCGGTCATCACAAAAGTTGCAGCTCACAAGGAATTGTTCTCTTACTTCCATCATAAAGTTATGGGCAGCACAGATAGCGAAGTCAAATATGGGAAACCACATCCGGATATATTCTTAGTAGCAGCTGCCAGGTTCCCAGACAAACCTGAACCAGAAAAGGTATCGCATCCAGCTATTTTTAGCAGTTATTTGACTTAAATAATATTCTGAGACATTATACACTGTTACATCCATTCTCAAACTAAATAATGTATGCACTATGGGTACCAGAAAATGTATACAAAAATTACTTGATTCTTTTTTGTGTTATGTAAATGCGATCTTGCATTTACATAACACGTGACATGACAACAAGTCACTTGCCCTATATTGTTTTAACTTCTACAACGCTTTACTTACCTGATGCACTAACTACTACATCAAAAAGCAAGCCTATATTTTTACACATTTTCCACCACCCTTATATGAATTTCATAAAAAACATTACCATTTCAGTGTCTAGTATTCGAAGACTCCCCGCACGGCGTGACCGCAGGAATCTCCGCCGGCATGCAAGTAGTAATGGTTCCTGACCCTCACCTGGACAAGAGACTGACCAAACACGCCACCATAGTACTTCCCACCCTAGCCAAGTTCCAACCTGAACTGTTTGGACTGCCAGCGTTTCAGTGACCTTTGTAACGGATATGGTATTGTGATCCACGGAGCTGTATCAGCTTGGCTATGTGTAGAATTTATTTTAAGATGCCAATTTCACTGTTAATAAGGTGACATGACTTTTAAGTTTAAGTGCCTATGTTCTAGCCACGGCACGGTATAATTTTATCGTGACTTTACATCGATTTTGACGATAAATTATAATAATATGGGTTTGTCGTACTGTGATGGACATAACACGATAAAATTGTATTGTTGCTCTTGGTCAGGACTACAAACAGGGAAAACTTGAACTTTTAGACAAACATTTCAGATATGGACACTAGTCAAAAAAGTTTTATGAAAATAATACTGTGGATTCAATTCCAAAATATGACTGACTTATTTTAATAAAGGGTGTCCACATCCTTACTGAATGTACAAGTATAAATAGTGGCCAATCAGTTAATTACTAGTTTTCTAATAATTTCTGTAAGTAAAATTTGTAACCAGTAACCAACTAAACACATTTTAATTTCCAATGAGGGCTATCGTTTTAGCGCCACTGTAGAGTAAGGTCCTGTCACTTGCTAGAGTTGCTAGTAGCGAATACAGTGGCACCAACTGGTGAGCGCTAAAGTGGTAGGAGGACTATCGCATTTGCACTCATCAAGATGGCGCCACTGTAGAGTAAGGTCCTGTCAATCGCCAGGGGTGCCAACTGTTAAGTATAAAAACGATAGCCCTCATTACCTACACATAATATTTAGTGTTAACTGTGGTGCTTCTTATAAGTTTAATTTACAAATAATTTTAAGACAAAAATGGGAAGATTATCAAAAAGGTCTTGACTACAAAAAAAGCTCTTAAGCTAAAGTGCTATTCACGGGGAAATAATTTTATGGTGTAAACCTTCTCTGTACAGCCTCTCTGTGGCTCTGTACAATGTAAAATTATAATTGTGTTGTCCTGTACATCTATCATTGTAAAAATGTGCTATTTTCCAAATTAAATGTATATCACTACATAAAACATAGCACTGTATCCCTTAGTTCTGTAGGTACTTAATTTAATTGAGTTTGAAGATGTACTCTGTAATTTCTGGTATCGTTTCTATATGCCACAAGGTTGGTAAACAAGTCTTATGTAAATATCGCATAAAAAGCCAACAACAAAATAATAATAAGTTAAGAAAAAAATTAACTTTGTAATACAAATGTTTAAAATATACCAGTTGAATTAGCATATTGACCAACTTTAACTGCCTCCAAATACTGTAAAGGAAAATGTAATAAAGAAACATAGTTTTGTAGTTATGTACAAAAGTTTATACTTTGTAGCAATTGATCTATGTAATGCAATGATCATTTAGTGCCAGTAGTTTTAGAGAGTTTTAACTGTTGTTATTTTTTACAAAGTCTGTTAGGTTTTAGATGATTAATCATAATAAATTATTTATATCATCATTTAATTTGTTTATTTTATCACCTAGATTGGCTAGAATCCTTATTTTAAACCTATTTTACCTAGCTCATGAATTCAACCATAAAATCTACTAAATGAAAGTCTGTTAAAGTTAAAATATCCAACTGATATTTACTTGAAATAATAAATCAACATAATCTATATGCTATATTATGTACATAACCATTTAAATAATCAGAATGTTCACTTTGCTAATTGTTTGATGGTGGACATTACATCAGAAGCTGTTAGGTTGGTGAGAGGTGCACTCCGTTCCACTCCCTTTTCTGTAAATATAAACAAAACCTATTAGAAAAACTTACAAATTTACTATATCATAATAATTAAACTAATCAACTTTACACCTAAGTATATTAACTTGACTACCTTAATACTTGTCGTTAGTGAAATATATACCTTCAAAATACATGATAAATGCTGAACTAAATAATTAATGACTGCAACATACACATTTAAATCTTGTGAAATAGATAATGAAAATAATTAAAAAAACAATATCTAGATAATATGACTTTATACGTAAGTTCCACCCCCTTAGTGCCTTCATGCTAATATCACTTGAAACTAATGTTCAACATACATGTAACTTATTAAACAGAGGATAAGTAGTCTAAATTTATTCTCACTCAAGTGCAAGTTAAATTTTAACGAGTGACTTGATGACAGCAAACACTTGATCACCATTCAAATCACAGAGAGACATGTACACTTCATGGCCCTTTTCTGTAAATTGGGTATATTTTTATTAAACTAACTACGACAATTAGCTTATAAAAAGATACAAAAGATTAGCAATGTAGGTAAATTTTATATCTACTACACTTTATAAAATTTGGATAAATTAATGTATCAAAAATCTCTTCATATTATAAAAGGGGGGTTAGAATTAATATTCATTAATTCTCGTTGATAATCATCAGAAAACTTCGAACTAAGAGTAAATTAATCAGAGAAAAAAGTACTAACCATAGCGGGCCCAAACTCGTGGTTGCACGCCACTGCACTCGCGAATGAGTATAGGGAAGGTAGGGTTATCCTTTTTTAAGTTCACATAATTCTTCTGGATGAATTCCCTGCAAGAAAAGAATCACTTTGCAAAAGGAAGATAGAGGTTAGAACTGTGTTTATGTAATCAGAAGTAAACAATATACCTCACGCCAGCAGACTGTGCGCTTGTCTGACACAAATGAATCCTCAATTCTTTCAACACACCTCCTAAACGGACTGCCATTTTTGTTATTTATTGGATTATTCCTATATTTATCTGCTGCTGCTGGAACAAGTAAAATGCAATTTTTCTTGGCGTAAATCTGTCAAATGTCAATGTCAAAGCAATTGTCAAAAAATTTTATTATAGGCAAAGGTATTAAAATTAAGTGTATGATAGATCTCTGAAAAAAAAATACTTTTATACGTTTTGAAATATAAAAATCGTGTGAATTTGAATGTCCGGAATCCGGACAGCATGCAACATACATTCCGAACTTCGTCGGACTGCTGATTTCTATCAAATCAACCATTTTGCAGAAGTATAGTACAAACAACTGTACCCTGAGCACGAATGACTCGTACCGTACATAACACGTTTCCTATTGTAGTATTGTAGAGCGGGGCGAGAACGGTTATTCGTGCTCCGGGTAAATAAAAACTAATGCTATTGTATCATCGCTTCTTTCTTAGCATAACTCACAGAGCACGGCATAACTTCATCTTATCTCCACTCTCCACCTTGTGTAAATTGGTCCTCGAGATGCATGGAGTATAAAAACAAAAATATTTTTATTTAACAATTTAATGTAATTTAATACTCAAATACATCAATTTCATCTTTTGTACATTAAAACTAAGTACCAAACACTTTTAATTACGATTTTAAGTCAATGACATCCTAGAAGCAAAATCACTTCCCCTAGAAACTTCTACAATGAAAATTAATGAGAATATTGTTAAAATGAATACACACTGTTTTAGTTTTATTGACAAATAATTTCCTGAAAACTTTAATTGAACAAATGAATATTATGATTAATATGATTGTAACTCACAGTTGAAGGGCAAGTATTAAATAAACACTTTAAAAGTATTAAATAGTCTTATGGTAAGTTGTTCTTTTACAAGACAAAAGCTTGTAATACCTATAGATCAGAAATCACAGATCATGCTAACAGTACTCTTGAAAATAGTAAGTATTAAGAAATGTTGAAACTTTATATTCTCAAATCGTAAATATATTTACGTTATTTTTGAACAATTCAACAGGCCATAATCTAAAAACCTTAAACGTTGCCTGAACTAGGCTTATACATATAGCAGGAATTTCGTAAATAATTGCAACAATTAATTAAAATTGCACCTTTATTATGATCAAATCTAAATTGCACATCTGATTTATTTAAAATGTTAAACAAAACTCCTGCTAAACATAATTAATTAGCAAATAAAATAATTTATACCAAATCTTTATCTTGTTTGACTTTGATCTAGTTATTTATATGATTGGATGCTCACATTATTTTGCTTTTTAAAACAATCTGTATTGTAGCTGCTGTTAAAATTCAAACAGAAAAAAATTCTAAGCTTTAATACTAAAAAAAGTAATATCATTAATGTGTATATACATATTTACAGCTTAATTTACTTGACGGCATACTATTCTATAACGTAAGAGAACTTTGAAAAATTTGAAAAAACATTTATCTATCTCTTACGAGGACTTTGTTACCATTGAGGAACCATTATCCCATTAATGTTACCCTGGAAGAGGTACGAACTGGATCAACAAGAGTCTACACGAAAATTTTTCATATCGGACGAATAGTGCAAGAGCTCTATACAGTAAAGTAAACTCAAGACTGACTTATCTAAAAACTATAGGCTTCTGCGGCAGTTATTATCTAACTCAGTATAACACGTCACAATCCAGTCAGCTACACAACTCCAACAGTATGAGAACGATGAGCCACTCGACTGTACACAGCTCTAGACTATAGAGCACCAAACGAGACACAATAAAGATAATGCACGCTTTAATCTTTTTCAAGAAGCCACCTTCAGGTGTAATGGCTTCTATGCCAGCGTACAAAAGGTCTTCGTCATAGTGCTCAAAGCCTATGATTGTCAGCTAGCCGGACGCTGGCTCGAGTGCTTTAACCGCATCTGCCGTGAGGCCTTGTTTCTGGCACCATTCCACGAAGTCATCAATGAGTACGGGCCATGCACCTTCGGCATCGTAGTTGCTCATGCCATCATCAATCTGGGTGGCAAAGTCCAGTAGCAGATTCCAGGTGTCTTTTGGTATTGATCTCTTATGATGCTCCTGAAATTTATAGTGATGGACGAGTTAGTCAGTTTTTATTTTGAATCAAACCCAAGTATAATGGGTAAAGAGCAATAATTTTGTACAAGTAGGACTTTATTACTGCTATTAAAATTATGCTCTATATTGAAAAATTGAAATGGCAAATGGCAAACTAGTGCTAGGTGTGTTGATATGACAAGACTATAAATTGGAGGGAAAAATTTTAATAAGCATTTAATGGGTAAATAAGACCAATAATAAGTATTTTTAGCATTTGTTTACACTAGACAAAACTTTAGTATTATATTTTTTATGGATAAAGATCTTCTAAATTTAGCTATATTGTGTACTAACCATGAGAAACTTGCACCAGGCATCCAAAAATTTAAACCTCCCACGGAGCACAATATTCCAATAGGCTATTGCCATATCCAGTTCTAAACCCTTCTGCCCAGGGTTCTTAGCATAGTTGAACGTAAAATGATAGAAGTCTTTGAATTTGTTAGTATCCTTTATTTCAGACTCCAACGTTGGTAGTTTCGCTTTCAATTTTTCTATGCTATCCGCTCCCAGCTCCAGCAAACCCATCGAGAACTCATCTTTAGTAAACTCGCACTGCACTGCAGCTTTACATTTCCACGCTATTATCAAAACTAAAATTGATTCTGGACTAAGATTTAAATCTTCTAAGAACTTCATTACCCCATCCACTGTGATCTTATCTGCCTCCTGCTGGTCTCTGTACTTATTAAATAATTGATCTAACTTTTTTCTGTCGACGGACGCTTTTACAGGGTCCTTGTAGTATGCCTCAGGGTTTTGGAAATAATTGTCGCTGGCCAGATCTAATTTCCAATCATTTTGAGACAAGCAATATATCGCCGTGGTCTCACTCGTCTGTGTGAACGCGACGAATTTCTTCACTTTGTCCCTCTGTGACGATTTTAATTTATTCTGAAAGAAAACGCAGGAACGTCATAACCTCGCACACTGCTTAGCTGTCACTTTAATAACGTAATTTACTAAGTGACACAGCCGTAATTTATTAATCCAATCTATTTTAAACGATTTAAATGCGTGTTTGGCAATGATTACTCACCATTTTCGTAAAGATTTTATTATTTCTAATAACTTTCACTGTTATTTCGACATCAGTACCAAAGTGAAATAACAATCATAGACAATGTTTATTGCAAGCGTTATGAAAAAAATTACCCTATTTTTAATCTTCACTCACTAGCCGCGCTAACAGAAAAACTATGCAATATTTCTTAAGCGTACTAACGCTTAAGAAATTTGCATAGTTTTTCTGTTTTTGCGGGATTGCTCCGCTTCTAATGCTTGTAACGTGAAGCTTTCAAATCAAATCAAAAGTAAAAAAGATCAAATCAAAAGTAAAGATTGAACGAACAAAAAGAGAAAAACATGTTTTTAAAGACACGTAATTTAAAAATCCAGTTTTTAATATTTCATTTCTAAGCATGAATAGAAAGTATTTTATAAATAATGCAATGCACCAGCATTTTGCTCTTTGTACAACAAAGAACATTATTTTTAACTTATAATAAATTAAAACTAATACAACTTTTTAAATAAATAACTAATAACTTTGATTGCATTTAATATTGTTTTTTTTTATATGGCTGGTTTAGTCGGTCTGTCATGATATTTTGGTGATATGATTTACTAATTTTAGGACGCTCATATCCATCATAATCACCATGTTTCGTGATATTGACCAGTTGAATTACAAAAAAACTTCCTAATTTGACAAAATTTTGCCTATTATAATGATTAATTTATTTCCTTGCAACATTAGTAAAATTTCATAGACAATTGGCTGTTCGTTCAAAAATTATAATGAGGAAAACACATAAATATCAACATAAAAAACAACTTGTTATTTCTTATTGATTCACTTTAAATAATAAAATTCTTCATTATTGATTATTATTTTCAATCGATGAGAATTTTTATTTCTATTCGTCTATTTTCACAAAATTCAACAATAAATTTTTGAAGTTCTCGAACTGAAGATCCTCTTCTCAGTTGTCATTATGACAATCAGCTGTTTATTGTTGTGGTGAATTTTAACCTCAAAGTCCATATTCATAAATGAAAATCTTTTTATATAACCGGATATCAATGTAAATATGAGTTGCTAGTGTCTGAAAATGAATTCTGTCTTGAATAATCGTGTCCTGCCTGTGTCGATAGTGAATTTATGTCGTACTTTTAAGACCAAAGTACCTCGGGTGAGATTCGCCCCTAGTCCTACGGGATATCTCCATTTAGGTGGTCTGAGGACCGCTTTGTACAATTATTTATTTGCTAAGTCTCGTAATGGTTCGTTTATACTTAGAATCGAAGATACCGATCAGACGAGGAAAGTGGAAGGCTCGGTGAAAGCGTTATTGAAAGATCTGAAGTGGGCAGGGATTGAGTGCCACGAAGGCCCTGGGATCGGTGGCAAATATGGTCCGTACGTGCAGAGCGAAAGACTTCCAATATACCAGTAAATATCACTAGTAAATATAATTCATAATTATGATAAATTAATTTTAGAATAACAAGTTACTTTCTAGACATAAACACAAGTTATAGACATAACAAGAGATACGAGTGCAAGTTAAAAATAAAAACATGTTTGTAGGAATTAATTTAATTACCTATCATCAAACTTTTTTTTAGATTGTGATAATTGTTATTACCAACTCTAAAAACCTGAGTAATGCAAGAAATATGAATCATTTTGAAAATATGTTATCTTTCAGAGAACACATTTCCAAACTGCTAGAGAATGGTTCAGCATACAAATGCTTCTGTACTGAGCGGCGGCTCAACTTACTCCGGAGAGATGCAGTCAGATCCCAGCGTATACCAAAGTACGACAACCGGTGCCGCAGTCTGTCTGAAGAGGACATCAGTGAAAAGATCGGGGCTGGCACACCTTATTGTATTAGATTTAAGGTAAACTATACAGGGTGTTCTTTTTGTAGGCAGTATATTATGTGCTATTTCCTTTAATTTATTGTCAGAAAACATTTTTAAATGACTTGCCAGTTAACTTTAAGTTATGTTTTTCATTGCATTGACATTATCCTGTATTTAATTAATTGAAATACCAGTACAAATAAAAACATTATTTAAAAACAAAGAGGATTAAAATAAACAATACAAGTCAAGTTGTTGGAGTAAAAACTATTTTCATTATGTACCTTACCTTATTATACATATTTCCAGCTATCTTCAGACTGCTCAGCATTCGAAGACCTGATCTTCGGCGGGATAGCGTACGACGTGTCTCTCAACGAAGGTGACCCTGTTCTAATGAAGAGTGACGGCTACCCCACGTATCACTTCGCCAATGTGGTGGATGACCACCTCATGGATGTCACACATGTGTTAAGAGGCGTGGAGTGGCAGATATCCACTACGAAGCATCTACTAATCTATAAGTTTGTATTTTTCAATCTGGTACTAGATAGATATTAGATACCTAAAGCCCGGTCTATGAGCACGTAGAATTTTGTCCAATAACCTAGCTACCCATCCTTATCGCTCGCGCGCAATTATATTGCTGTCGCGACGGGCGCCCGCAGTGAGTGTGCGAGCGCGATAGCAACATAATTACGCGCGAGCGATAAGGATGGGTAGCTTGGGGTCTTTGGACAAAATTCTACGTGCTCACAGACCAGACTATAGTTAAGATAGTCTTTATTTCACACCATATAAAACGGCACAATACAAGTTTGAAACAGTACAGTTTAAGACCAATTATTAGGTCTAATTACACTAAAGTCTATTAAATAACATTAAAATACAATTTGTTACTGAGCTTGCTTTCCATTTAACTACCCACCACGGAATTGGGTACTTATAATACTTTGACACTTTATGAAATAATGTGGGTAGTACGCAAATAATAAGTTAATTTGATGTTGTATGTTTGAATACCTATACACTAACATTTTAAATGAAACTTTCAGAGCATTTGGATGGACGCCGCCGCAGTTTGGGCATCTCCCTTTGATCGTGAATGCAGACGGCACCAAACTGAGCAAGAGGCAGAGTGACGTGAAAGTAGAAGACTACAGAAATAATGGTAGGTCATACTAACCTTATTATGACTCCTTTAAACATTTAAATTAAGCCCTCATGGTCGTATAAAGCGACTATGAGACAAATATGCGAACATCAGGTTTCTTTACCCACCTACAAGATTTAATCTTTCTATAATTAGAGGGTTATGTCATGCTCCTGCAGTGTATGCTAAATTACTTGGTGGTAATGATGAAATTAGAACAAGCAGCGAAATTGAATAGTAACATGACAAGAATCTAAGGTGACCAACCTCATTATGAGATGCAATTTATCGTTTAGGCCTCAGCCTCGAGTTTAGCGGGCAGCGGGGCGGGAGCGGCGGCGGCGCGGGAGCGGCAGGATCTTATGCGTAAAATCAAATAGACCGGTTCTCGAAAACAGCGCCGCGGGAGCGGGCAACGCACTCCTTCTTTTGCCCACAGTAAATCGAGCGTTAGGAATAAATTTGAATCGAAATAAAATTGTCGCCGTTGTTCAGACATTTCGTTTGCGAATAAAAACAAATATCTCGACAACACAACCCCGAACACAACACTTCGCCGCTAAAGCGCCGCGCGAGCTGCCCGCTTGTTTCGAGAACGGGTCTGCGTTGCCCGCCCCGCTCCCGCGCCGCCGCCGCTCTCGCCCCGCTGCCCGCTAAACTCGAGGCTGAGGCCTTAGTTTTTCTAGCAAAGCTAAAGCAGTTCATTTCGGACGTTTCAGGAATATTCCCCCTGGCTTTGGTGAACTACATCACGCTGTCCGGAGGAGGTTTCGACCACGTGCCGGGCGCCGGCGTCCGGCTGAAGTCAATGGACGAGCTTGCTGAAGAGGTAAACGCACTATTATTGCAATCGAGTTTCACAACCCAATCGAGCTAATGAGGGCTATCGTTTTTATACTAAACAGTTGGCACCCCTGGCGATTGACAGGACCTTACTCTACAGTGGCGCCATCTTGATGAGTGCAAATACGATAGTCCTCCTACCACTTTAGCGCTCACCAGTTGGTGCCACTGTCTTCGCTACTAGCAAGTGACAGGACCTAACTCTACAGTGGCGCTAACTGGTGAGCGCTAAAACGATAGCCCTCATTGCGGTCCACTTTGATCACCCAGGTCATCTTATCCATGGGTGATCAAAGGACAGTAAATTGTCGCTTCGAGTCCACTTTGATCACCTGGGTGATCAAAGCCAGGTGATCAAAGTGGAATAGACCCTAATTGCGCACTGCGCTGGAATGCGAATCTTTCGCACTCACCGGCGCACCTCGTGACTCGGCACCACCCGTACCAGAGAGGCGATGTGACGTCACGGCTGGCAGGTCCGCACTTAACTCAATCGTATTGTTTTTTTGGGACTAAGTACAACGAATTGATCAAGACCCAATTTATATCTTACCAATTCAAATCAAACTCCAAACGAATTTTAATGTTTAGTCCAAAAGACAATGCCGGAAATTGGCGTCTTTTTTTTTTCGCGCGGCCATCGACCAAACTTTGTTTTTTGATTACAAAATAGTGTAATAAACCAAACTTACTATGACATGTATACCTCTAAACTCAGTCTGAACTGAGTTACGAGCATTAGAAGTTTAATGATTTTTATACTACATAGATTTGCTTTTTGCGCGCAAAGTTTTGTAAGAAATTGCAACAAAATAGTGAGATTGTATGTGTAAACAAACAATATCATCCATTAAAGGCTCCAGACATCAGTATTGAGCAGAATCAGCGCAATAAAAAAATAGCGCAATATTTTGTTGCAATTTCTTACAAAACTTGCGCACAAAAAGCAAATCTAGTGTGAAAATCATCAAACTTCTAATGCTCGTAACTCAGTTCAGACTGAGTTTAGAGGTATACATGCCATAGTAAGTTTAGTTTATTACACTATTTTGTAATCAAAAAACTGGCATTGCCATTTAAACTGGCATGGAATGCTTTATGGCTAAGGTCGCCTTATTCGCGACCAGAAACGCCTAGGTAAAGTTAGAAACGTAATATTTTGAGATTTAATTGTTTGTTGATATTTATTTCATTTGTTCTCAGTTCCAAATCGACAGGATATCCTCGCACCCTAGTCGTCTCAACCCAGACCTCCTTCAAGAATGCAACAGACTGGAGATCAGGCGGCAACTACAAGACGACCAGCTCTCCCAAACATTGGTGGCCAAGCTCCAGGATTTGATCAAACACACCTACCCCTCACAGACCTTAGACATTGAGAAAGAACATATAAAAACTGTGTTGAATTGGGCTGTGGCTAGGATATCAAAGATTGAAGATTTAGTGTCTTCCAAATTCGGCTTTCTTTGGATTCTTCCTTCAAATAACCAAATGGATATCGACAAAGATTTGTTACATCGGTTAGTTGAATACCTCGAAACGCAAGAGGTGTTTGAAGAACCCGTTTTAAAGGATAAGCTTAGAGAGTTTTCTAAGAACAACAATATAAAGTTTCCGGAGTTGATGAAGATATTGCGTTCGGTGCTAAGCGGACTAAACGAAGGGCCGGGAGTGGCTGAAATGATGCACTTGTTAGGGAAAAGTCAGTCGTTGGAAAGAATAAAGGCGGTTGTGCGGTAAGAAGTTTGTTTTATTTTATATGCTCGCACACTCACTGCGGGCGCCCGTCGCACAGTCGCGACAGCAACATAATTACGCGCGAGCGACAGGGATGGGTAGCTTGGGGTCATTGGACGGGATTCTACGTGCTCACGGACCAGGCTTTACAACCATATTAAGGTCTATTCCACTTTGATCACCTGGCTTTGATCGCCCAGGTGATCAAGGTGGACTTCCAGCGACAATTTGTGTCCTTTGATCACCCAAGGATAAAATGACCTGGGTGATCAAAGCCAGGATCGTATATTAAAGGTGATCAAAGTGGAATAGACCTTTAGTAGGGGGAACCGAGGAAATATTTTAAAATTCTAATAAAGTACAAACGGTATGTTTTATAATGACTATTTTACGTAGGTACTCCATTATCTTATCATGTCTAAACCTTGTTTGAGAACGTATGTAAGGGTAGTTTTGTCTCTTCTACACTATTCCTTTGGAGCATATCTACGAAATGAAATCCAGAAAGTATGAGTAACAGTATAATTTATTGAATTCTCAAATATATAAATACCGAGAGGAAATATCAGAATCGTATATTATATTGTAATATCAATGGGCACCGCCCTCCATAGTAAAGTTATACCAACACTCGACGATAAAAACTGGTTCTTTATTCTGTGGTGACACATCAATAAGTCTATAATTACCTACAGTACAGCCATCTCTTTTAGATTAATTATGAACAATTTAATCAGGATTCGTGAATATTAAAAGAAATTGTGGATTTAAAACCTTATTTTTTAGCATAGGTCCGCATAATTTTAGAAAAAGACCAGTCGTATAGAGATTACTAACGATTTATGCAATTTTGTGAATTGAAACTCGAATGCAGAATACGGGTCCAAAAATGTGTTGCCAGGTGACTTATTGATGTGTCCCACTGCCATAAAATATAATTCACACTCAAACAAACTTTTAAATTCCATCACATTTTTACGAATAAGTAGTTGGACTTATATAAAAATTAATAACTTAAATAAAATTGAGCAAAATACATTCAAAATAAACGTTTTATAACATTAGGAATAAGAGAAAGTAGCGATGACTCTGACAAAATTCTCTTTTTTTTTTAAATTTTGATCGTTTATTATTTTTTAATTTTAATTCGAATCCTGAATCGATACAATCACTGCAATGTTGTAACTCAAACAAAAAAAATTCTCAAACCGCCAGCGGCTCGAGATATAATGCTCAAAACGTCTATAAAATCGTCGTCAGAGTTACTCAAACAAAATAGCATAAACAATATCATTAGCTCTTTCCTACGAGCTCAATTAAAAATACAATAATCACTTTATATTCTCAAAATGCATCAATTACGAACGTATTGAAACTAACTCTAACACAATTTAATTCGAATCTCACAACTTGTGCCAGGAACATCACGATAATTTTAATGACTAGAAAAACTAAAATTATTAACTCTTCATTGTATAGAAATGGCCGATAAAATACAATGATTTGTTTTAGTCTTAAGGCTTTTTGTAATAAGGTATTTTTTCTTTGCAGCTTTTAGTTCAAGTTCACACAAGCGGATTCTTTTTTACAAATTGTTCGTTCATCCAGCTAAGTTTTAGGTCATTTAAGATCACATTAAAATCGTGTCATCATTGGTCTAGTGGTTACAGAGTTAAGACTCTCGATATCGGTCTTAGGTTCGATAATAAATAGGTACTACGGTACTCGTATACAGTTAGGTCGGTATTTCAGCTATCGGCCATTTTAATACAATAGACAGAGCATCACAAACAACATCTAAGTAGAAAATCGAAGTGAATTATCGATGCTTATTGCTTAGATGTTTACAAACGGGACCGGACCTAGGGGCAAGTGATTCGTAGCTTTCGCAATCTTTCAAAACAGATATCATACTTATCTTTACAAACAGATGCTAGTCCATCGAAATATTCTCTATCTTATTACACTTCGCTTTTTGCATCGGTAGGTATGAAAAATAGTTTTTCTGGTACTTAAATGCCAGCTTTTTGTTTGGTAAGTGGCATTTTCTGTGACTAAATTAGTTTAAAAAACAATTTTTTATAAGGAGATCTTTTGATAAACTTCTTTGTTACAATATAGCAAGAACTTTCACCGATACTTTCCTGGAACCGGTCCCGCTCACAAAGTGTACCAACCAGGCAGCGACATCAACATACTTAAACATATTGATATGATTAAATTTACAAGAAAAATGCATTAAATACAACAATAATAATAATAATCGATTTTCAGATATACATAATCCAAATTCTATTCGAAAGGATATCACACTAATTAATATTATTCCTTAACATCAATCCAAACGATGTAAAAACAGTTCGACACACCGAATCACACCAGTTGTAAAATTCCACAAGATTTTATAATAAATAACACAACACTTAATAAGTATTCGAAAAATCAGCGTAAAACATCTTCAAGAAATAACTCCCTTACTAAACCACGTCAATCTCTTCAATAGTTTGATGTTTAACTTTCAATCAATAACAGCAAATAGATGTTGATTTTTCTTTTCAATCTAAATACGTCATCTTTTGTACGAAAGCCTCTAATGATTTCTGTAATGTCCTGCGCTTATTCTTATAGCGCAAGTACACTATTCGGGAAATTGGCCAAGACGTAATAGTGTGAACAACATCTCGGTTACTTTCTCCTTCCCCCATCCGTGCGTCACCCATACTTCGGTGTGCGACGGGCTAGCACTCCAGGCTAGTGTACTTGCGCCATTATAGTAAGGGAGAGCAACAGCACGTAAGAGACTAAAATCACATTTGTAGGCATTGAATGGAAAAGTCACGCCTAATATGAGTGAAATGATTCAGGATTGTTTTTCAAAGTTGTTTGAGATGAGCTATACACTTTTCTTGTATTAAACTTAACAATTAATTGCTGTCATTGATCGAATAGTTTAACACACAGAAAATGAGTCATACAAGAATATCTACGCTTCGAATAATATAGATTACAATGTCCAATATAAAGTACTTTTAATTATTTATTTATAATAAAATAGTCCTAAGTCATCTAAGGCAATAATGTGCCGTGGGTCCGGCAGAAATATTTTATTTTAATTCATATAATTAGATCGAACATTCACGAGTTATTCTAATATAAATGCTCATATAAATATAAGTTTAAACACACGCAATCGTCGCACAATACACCAATAGAACGGTTAGCACGGTAGTGATATAAAAACATCTATAAGGCAGATCCGTAAAGGAGAACCGACTGCGCTGGTGAGTTTCAAACATTTTGTAACATTTCGAAACTTAAGGTACCAAAAAAAGAGAAAAATACCTATAGCTGTTTCTGTTTTTAGTTCTAGTTGAAAAAGGACAGCATTAGTAAACTTATTAGATGCTCTACCAATACAAAAACAACATTTTATTTTTTTATTTCATTTACAAAAATTACGGGGTCAAATATTAGTTCGTGATGAAAAGTCAACTTTTATACCTATACTATGTCGAGAGACTCGCAACACATTACACCAAAAAACTAATAATCAAAGTGGTCAGAACCAACGCAGTCGTCATACGTTACCTAAAGATTAAATACAACAAAATACAAGAGATCACATTTCATAGAGTCGTTTCACATCGAAACTTTCTTTGTCACACACACAATATAGAATAGACGATGATGAAATTGCTTGTTATTATTTAGAATATTGAATTGAGATTAATGCCCGATTTCACCATCAATCCCTAATTTTTAAGATTGGTAACATTTAACAGGAATTTTGTTTTTATAGGGGTCACTTAAAAATAAGGGATTGATGGTGAAAACGGGCATAAGACACCTAATTTAATGACTGCCTACATCATATTTGAGTACTATATTACTGCAATAATCTAATCATCGCATGTCCGAATGTAATATTTTATAATTAAATGTATTCTACTACAACTCCAGAACAGTAATAAGTATAATTTATTCAGGCGGAGAATATATTTATTTTTTAATGTAGAATAAATAATTATCACTAGTACAGGTAGGTATATTACTATGCTTCTTACTATGTCTGTGCTATTGTTTTAACATTTTAATTCCTGTATAATTTTTAGAGATGAGTGCTATTTAATATTTTAACACTTTCGATGATTAAATCATTATACAGGAAAACAATTTGTGCATCAAATGAGTACACGGGCTAGTTAAACTGATTAATATTTGCATGCAATCACATATTTCTTATAAAATCTAACTGTATGCGAAAGAAATGCCTATATTTTTAGTATTGTACAGAAAAAAGGTTTAAATCGATTGAAAAAAATATTTGTTGTATTTTACGTAATAACTAACAATCGTATAGTTGTTCTATAAAATTATTGTGCATCTATTAATTGGAGTGCTGTCTAATAATATTTGGTATTTAAAAAATGTCGCTAACCACTACGAGTAGTTACTATTACATCTGTTGGTATAAGAAACAAAAATACGGAATCAATAGCTATGTGTCCACAAGTAAAGCTATAACTGATGACTTTTGATAACAATTAAATTATTTACTAAAATTAAGTTGCATGCAGTATTTTCCATTAAGATCGTAGGAGAATCAAGCCTATTTTTAAACCAGTAATATATTTATACATACAGTCATGGACACATGGCTTAAAAAACAATAAATGTAAGCCTAGGTGCAGACCACCGACTTTTAGTTGGCCGATAATTGGGCCCGATTCTAATTTGTATGAAGAATCGGCCGATACCAAATCGGTGTAATGTGCGCACTTTCATACAACTCCATACTGATCAACAGCCCGATCCAACTATTGGCCAACTAAAAATCGGTGGTCTGCGCCCAGGCTTAGGTTCATATTAAACAACGGACTTATTTCGTTGTTTCATGGATTTCTGAAAAACACGTCAAAATCTAACAAATTCAATATTGAAGGCAATTTGGCAGCTTGTGACTTCGAAATATCAATAGTGACGACATAATGTTAGACTTAACAATTTCTTTTTTCGCCACAATAAGGGTTTACAAAAGTAATAGGGTAAATACAATGTAGGAAGGTGAAAAATACAGTGTCCCAAACTTATTATGTTAAGAAGACTCAATGAAAAATAGATCAATCTGACAATTCATGATTCATAATATAGTTGAGTCAGCAATGATAAGTTAATGACACTGTAGGGTGTATATTGAAAGTGCTAATAAATTCGTCCAGTGTGTTCCCATGAGAATTAAAAATATCAGGAATTAGCGTTGAGAATGGGATTTTAATAACAATGTTATGTGTTGTCGAAAATATGTTGATTTTACAAAATTCGACGACATTAAAGTTTTCCCAGCACTATTTTATTCCGTATGAGAGAGACAACACTCTTTTTTCATTGCGTTGCTTCTTTCACCAACCCGTCTACAGAATTCGTAGTCCGTAGCATTGGCTAGGCTACGAATCGAAGTGTGCGTAGCTGCTACGAACTCGTAGCAATCCGTAGCTGTACTACGACGCTACGAGCCACGCTACAGCTATTTCAATTATTTTATTTATCTATGTAGACTTTAGTTATATTTATTTATGTGTGCGTAGAATCACATTTATGTTATTTATATCTTACTGCCGTATGTACTGTAATTTTATTAATTTTAATTACTTGAAATGCCTGATATTTCATTCGTACTGAGCAGGCATTTTGTATTATATGTTCGTACTTCTTAGTGGTATTCGTTTATTTCTTTTAAGCTTCTTAGCCAATGATATTGAAAAAAATATCTTTATGGCAATAAATAGTGGAAAGATAGTAGTTAGTAATATTATACAGGAACATAGCAAAGGAGAGGTAGAAACTTCGATGTTCAAGAGTTAAACGAAAATATAGTTTCGGATTAGAAGATATTTATAGCAAAAAGTGGTATAGTCCAATAGTATAATATCGTTGGGTAGGCTTCATTGTAATTTCATCCTTGCTGTACTAGACATATGGTCCTTTTTTGGTTAACAACAGCTGTTAATCTTTCTTTTCTCAGTCTTTTTGTTTACCAAAACATGTAGAAATATATCTACAATATTATTTTGGTATGAACCATACGACGGTATTCATCAATTTAGGAATAATAGGTCAGTTTTAATAATTGCCTTAAAATTACATTTTAGACTAATGACGTAGATATTGTGCCTCTTTCTTCCACACTCGCTTAATCGCGTAAGAGCGACTGAGAGGCATAATCTCGCACCATAATTTTAAATGTTGACCTATTTAGAGCCTTGTCATTTTAAATCCAATATTTTATTTTATTTTATTTATTTAATTAGGACAACCAACAAGATTATTTGATGATGATGATGATAATGTTATTCATGGATCAGTAAATATATTATTTAGCTATTTAAGATACATCGATTAGAATAGAGTCAATATTTTTACAATCTTTTTATTATATGAGCTAAGTCATAAAATGCGAGCTGACAAGGCTCTAACTGTTAAATCTATTTAAATTATGCGATAAGTCGTTTATTTTTAAAATGTATAACGAAGATTTCTTTGGTAATAGAACTTACCTGTAAAACTGACCCTAAACTTAATCTTATTAATTTCTTTCCTTATTTAACTATTAAGAATCGTATAATTTCATACATATTCATTATAATCCTTCTAGTTTCATATTGTTTAACAAATATGGAGAAGTTCAAAATAATATCTTATTGGCTAAAATTGTATTATTACGGTCGCGACTTACCTTCCCTAAAATTAATATTGCTATAATTCTAGACTATATCATTAAAATATAGCTTTAAATATGCAAATTAAGTATTATGTAATCTTTGGTAGGTACTACGCTATGTATTTGGAGACAACACATCGCCATTATCAAATGATTAAGTAGGTAATATTATTGTTATATAGCAAGACTTATCTAAATATTAAAGTATTCTGTCTCAAAAAGACTCACACGAACTTTAACACTATATCAAGGGCATACAGATTGCTTATGTGTGTTTTAAGTATCTAAAAACTACCTATTTCATAAGAAGAAGACATACGAATGATACAGCATTTGGCTTTTTAACAGAACGCCTTTGCTTGTCAAATTCTTAAAACGAATAAGTAGATATTGCTGAAAATACAATCGACAGTTCGATATAATCTAATTTATTTCAAAGCATCTGGCCGTAAAGAAACAATTGCCATTCTGAAAAAACAAAATCACATCGCGTCGCGACCGTCCGTTTCGTTTACCCGTGGCCATCTCCCTCGGAGTGGCCTCGCCGACGTCACTGCAGCTCCTTGACAGCTTGCAGTATCCTCTTCACGTGTCCCACCTTCGTGATGCCAAGATCCCTGAGATCTCTACGCGCCAATGAGAGGAGCTCGCGGCCCGTGACGTCATGTTTCGCGAACGCGTCAGAATATTCCCCTAGCTGTAAGGACTCTAGCCAGGTTTGGACCTCCTTGACGCCCCAGCACTTGACCTGAGCAGCGGTCGATGACCCCTGCGGTCCTTCGGAGACGCTGCGGCGGCCGCGCAGCCAGCGACCGGACTTTTTCTGGACCTTGGGTCGGGGAGGTTTAGGTGAGAGAGGTTTTACTCGATATTGCTACTGGTCTATGGTTGAAGCGGGTGATAGACGCTAAGGGTGGATGGGGTGGAATGATGTGCTAGGTGCCACATTGTTGTTTTGTATTTTATCTTGCAAATATGTAACTAAGTTAAACCATTACACTAATATTTGAACACACTTCAACTTATTAAAATTGCGTTCCCTTCCTTAGTTTAAGACGTATGTATATCTAAAAATGGTAACGTTTGTTTATATCCCGGAACATACTTGTTAAATATTTTTAGAAGATGTTATCGTTTAGATAAAGCCTCGGGAGGATTGCTACCTTAATACATTTTTCGTAGAACATATTAAAAGTACAAAGTATTTTACACCAATGCACTCATTGTGGCTTTAGGTACTTGTTTTTTAAAGGTGAAGAATTCAAAAGTAGAGTCTAATGCCATCAAGCGAGAGTCTCCTGTAGGCTCTACGGGAGCGAAGAGTCTGCGGGGTGAGGTGTGGAGGAACAAAGCAGAGGTTAGTCATCACAGCTAAATATAGTCGTAAGCGATTTTGAGAAACAACATTTATTATCATGGAGGTGCTTGGATAAAAATTGAAATAGTTTTATAAGTACTATTGTAAATGATCAGTGTATTTATTTAAACTAGAGATTCAACTAGCTAGCTAGACTATTGTGCAAAGCTGCGATTCAGTGTTATTTGACAGTACGAGTCGTTGGAAGTTTGTTGATCTTGAAAGTACACCAATTGTATTTTGTAACCGATTGTATTTTGGTGACAAAAAAAATAGTGGGTGTTTTTTTATACTTGGTCAAACAAAATTTTTTGCGTGAAACAGTAACAAACATGTTGACATCCAGACATATACAAACTTTCGCATTTATTGAATTAGTAGGATACAGTTTTAAAATTTGGTCTCTTGGAAAAAGTTGTTGCTTTATATCAGAAGAATTAAGCCTTTTTGTTTGATTAAGTATAAAAATAACACACTAACTATGAATATCCACGATCGTTCCAAATACTAGAGAATGGTCATCAAATTCTTTGATGATGTATCTCTGCGGGATTCGAACCCATAATATCTGACCAACTACTCACCTCGTCAGGGTGTAAGTAGGCGTGTCCTTCGCGCATCTCGACGCGTGCTAAATGCGCTCTAAGGGCCGATAGTGCGCCCGCGCCGCCCGGCCCCGAACACCCGGCTTCTACCAACTCGTGGCAGCTTTCCACCTGGAAATTGTGAAGAAAGTTTCTTCTCAATCGTTAGTTCTAGAAAGTTCTTTTGATAGAGTGGTGGACGTTGTGAGTGGTGATTTGTTGTGGGCGGATGTTGTTCATAAAAAAAAACATACAACAATTACTGCTACCGCTACAGCTGGTAGAGAATGACTTATGGCATTGAGCTCGCCTTTTTGTACTGAATATTGTTGTGTGTGCAATAAAGTCTTTAAATAAATAAAGATTAGCAAGCTGAAGTGGCAATGGGCAGGGCACATAGTACGCAGAACTGACGGCCGATGGGGCAGCAAGGTTCTAGAGTGAAGGCCGCGTACCGGAAAACGCAGCGTGGAACGTCCACCCACAAGGTGGGCCGATGAAATCATAAAGGTAGCAGGAAGGCGCTGGACGCAGGCCGCTACCAATCGATCAACATGGAAATCATTGGGGGAGGCATATGTTCAGCAGTGGACGTCATATAGCTGAAATGATGATGATGATGATTGCTTGACGACCCATGTGGAAATCATTGGGGAAGTCCCATGTTCAACAGTGGCCGTCCTGTGGCTGAAATGATTAATGTGAAGACTTCAGTCCTCACCAGTGTTGCCAGCAGCCGTCGCAGTTGCGGCGCGAGTAGCAAACCATCAGTAGTAGAAGCCATCTTACCTAAGTCTGTCGCCATAACAACAATGTTAACAGCATTGTTGTGTTCCGGCAGTTAAGCCTTGATCACACGTACCGAGTAAACGGGCGAGACAGTAAAATGTTTACTCGGTCGAGACAGTTGGGTGAGCGAGTCACATACTCGAGCGCTCGGCCGAGCACTCGGCGTAATGTTCATACACACCGAGTACTCGGCCGAGAGCACTGTCTCGCCCGTTTGCTCGGAACGTGTGATCAAGGCTTTATAGGTAAGATCGCCAGTTCCTCGTGGTTGAGGATTCCGGGTGAAGCTCGCTTCCACCTTCGGCTTGATCATCACTTACCATCAGGTGAGATACAGGCCAAGAGCTTCCTCGTTTTGGATAAAAAAAAAGTGCTAATTTGGGATAAGTGTTACTTTTATTTGTACTCCTATTTTCCTATTAGAAGAAGTAAGAACTTCTTAGCAGGGTTGCCAGCAGCCGTCGCAGTTGCGGCGCGAGTAGCAAACTTTTCTCGGTGTCATGAACTGTGGGAGGAGACTTTAATTTATCGTACTATAGTAAGTCTTTAGTTCTTACCAGGGTTGCCAGTAGACGTCGCAGCTGCGGCGCGGGCAGTAGTTTTCCTTCGGCGTCTTGCAGAGCATCAGCTTGCGCCGCCACGCGCCGTGCCAGAGCCACGCCGCTCGATACTCCACCAGAGACGCCCGTCTCGCTTATGCACGACAGTTTCACCTGTGAAAACAGTATTAGATGCTGTTATTGGCACCATAGAAAACTGCCAAATGCTAAAAAAAGTTGGGAGTCTGCTTCGCCATAGTTATTTCCTATTTCGTTAGACGACTGAAAGAGTACCAGGGTTCAGAGGATATGTGTCGTCCATCTGACGCAAGCCTCACACAACTTAATGTGGGGTAGACAGGATTTTACATCATAAAAACATTTTAATAAACATAGGACACGCGTGTTCACGTCATCCAACACAGTGCACATGCGCGAGAAAAGTTTTATGCCGAACACTTTATTTATTAGTTACTTAAAAGTCTGTTTGTTGAGCAGCACCTTCTGACATGCTTAACGAGCGTGTTGACGTCATCTAGCGGCGGCTGCCCGGCCAGCGCGTGCGCCTTCACTGCTGCTCGCGGTGACGTCACAGCAGAGCTACACAAGGCAGAGTACTGACGTGCTTGACGAGCGTGTTGACGTCATCGAGCAGCGCGAGCAGCTACGTGGCCTCGGCGGCGGACAGCGCGTGCGCCTTCACTGCTGCTCGCGTGACGTCACAGCAGAGCTAACACACAAGGCAGGGTACCAAAAACAATAAACGATATACTCACCCTACCTAGCATTTACATATTAGAGACGTGTAAATTTGTCAAAAAATACCCAGAATTTTACAAAAAACGAGAAGACATCGACAGTTCGACAGTACATACAATTTTCGACATCGACAAAAACTAATAACACCTCCATCCCGCCTTGAACTGTACTCATCGGGTCCACTTTCCATGTCAATCAAAATTTTTAATAAGCTTAAGTGAGTATCTCAATGATAAATTATTAGGTTCTAACTTCTGATACATTTTTCGGTTGATCAAGGGTGGTCCTCCTCTCTCCTAATTGCCGTGCCCTACAGGGCCCATAATGTTCTAATTTTAAGTACGGACGACGGCACGTCAACGTAACCACTGTGGGTTCTTGTGCAGTTGTAATAGGGGCGAGTTTGCAACAAAAATAGGTAACCTGATATGCTGTCGTGTGTACATTTATTTTATTTATTTTTATTTTATCCACAACGAGGAAGCTCTTGGCCTGTATCTCACCTGATGGTAAGTGACGATCAGGCCGAAGGTGGAAGCGAGCTTCACCCGGAATCCTCAACCACTGAGGAACTGGCTATCTTACCTCCAACTGACGGAACACAACATAATGGATGCAACAAAATATTGAGTATTGAGTATGGGTACTGACGTGCTTGACGAGTGTGTTGACGTCATCGAGCAGCGCGAGTAGTTGGGCGGCTTCGGCGGCGGTCAGCGGCGCGCGCGGCGGCTGCCCGGCCAGCGCGTGCGCCTTCATTTGTTGCTTCTCGTCCCACGCCCTGGCGAGCAGAACGTTATTGTGACTAGGTTTGTAGATTTGCTTTTATTCATCTAATGCAGCGGTTCCCAAACTTATTTAGTCTACTGCCCACTTTGAGAATAAAATATTTTTAGCGCCCCCCATTTTTGTAGTCAAGAGTCGAGCTCAGTCGGTGTCTAAGAGTCCTCCTAGTAGATGACGCCTCCCAAGCCTCTACACAACGTCCCGTTTTTTTTTCTGGGTCTCTTACCGCCCCCCTTTAAGCCTGCAGCGCCCACAAGGGGGCGTTATCGCCCACTTTGGGAAAGACTGATCTAATGGATTGTTTAAACATGATTATGTGGCTAATCGAGACCGATATAAAGTTTGCGAGCTGACTGAACTGAGATATGTTACAATGAAAATTATTCTGTCCATTAGTGGACATAGGCCTCCTACTAAAAATGCCGCTGCGAGCGGCTCTCTGAGCCTCTTGCATTAAGTTTCCAGCATTGTATTTGAGCATTGGTCGATCGTGGTAAGAGAGTTTTTCACGTTGCGTTTTCTAATCGGTATTAGGCACTATCTTATCTTCCCTGGCAGTTATTTATCACTACAGATATTTTCATCACGAACCCTATCACTTAATAAAAATATTTTAATGCTGTTGCAAATGTTGCAATGCACAGAAGCAGTGCTATGTGCTCGGTACCACTTTTACAGGTAGGTTACATTTGAAATCCTAGAGCGAGTGCCTTAGTTCTGACGAATGATATTTTCGATTCATCATCATCGTTTCATTCATAGGACGTCCACTGCTGAACATAGGCCTCCCTCATTTTTCACATCGCCCGTTTGGAAGTGGCGTGTATCTAGCGCCTTCACCTTTATGAGGATGTCGTTCCACCACATTTTCAATTGCTAACGCCCGTATTCACAAACGATGCTTGCTTAAGTGAAGCAGTAAATCGACCGCACAGCGTTGAATAGAGCTCTGTGATTGGTCCGTGTGTCACCCTGTGCGTCCACGCGCACTGTGAGACCTCATGTTTGTGAATACGGGCGTAAGTCTCAAAAGTAGATTGCACTGAAGTGTACTAGCACTACTCCACTACATTTCTACTTTCTACTAAAAGTATCAAGAAAGATAACGTACACCAACCTAAGACTGTTCTCCAGTGTTCTTGACCTGCACAGCATTTGCGCCCGGTTCTTGTGTATGATCCGGACGCATCCGGGTGGTTGTAGCCAGGCTTCTCCGTCTACTTGTACTGGAACACATTCCTCGCCAAGGATGTTGATCTGGACTGCCCTGCATTGAGCGATGCGGTGTTTTTGGAGATTTATGAGGCGGGAAGCCGCCATTTGGGCTGAGCCGAATACTGCTACCACCTGGAGAGGTATAAAGTTTCATGCAATGGAAACTTGAATAGTCAGTAAGTACCTACATAAGAGAGTAATGCCCGTCATTAAAATTAGGGATTAATGGTGAAAATGGGCATAAATCTGATAAAGCACTTTGAACACTATGAACGCGTGGCTCGGTTCCATCTCGTCACTGGAATGTCAAAGTCAAAGTCAAAAAGTCAAAGTCAAAATTTCTTTATTTGTTTGGACTAATAAATAGTTCTTACAAATCGTCATTTTGCTCTTAAGGAGGCTCTACATGTCTCATAATCTTTTTACCCTACCAGCGCTTCGAGACCAACATTTGGCAAGTGCTGAGAAGAAGCGCCGCAACAAACTCAGTCACCACTGTCTGCCGGTTAATATAAATAAATAGAAATAGTAGTAGTAGGTACATTCGATTCAGGAGCAGTTCACTGAATTTACCATGCATTCTTGTATGGTGTATCTTATAAGCATGGGTATACAATATTGCGTGGTATATTATACAAGGTAGTGACGTGCTAATTTCTAGACTTACATATTAAGATACTAGTAGAAATGACTCGCATACATAAATTTGAATAACTTGGATTGACCAGTCCCCGAAAGCAGCGCCTGTTCACAGACATGACGAGTGAACCAGCCATCGCTTCACTCGACCATATTAGAGGGAATGTAACGACCCGCCTTGGAGAGGTGTAACTGATAAGTTAAACTAATAATTATTAGAGGCTTCAAAAGTCTGGAAAGTGTAATTCTGTAGACCAATATACCTAGACACAATCATTCTGCCAGCCAATGTACGGACGAGAGGGCAGCAAAACCATAGTTACAAAGTTACAATTAAAAAAAATTAACTTATTTTAATAACTATACTTGACATTATAATTTTCTATCGATAGAAGAAGGAAAAAATTGCATCAGGGTTTTTACTTTACTAGTGATAATGAATTCAACTTTTTTGATTCTATTGTCCTAAAATGATGACGTGTGAGAGTGTGAGCTTGCATGTTTTAAAATTAGGTTCACTCATATGGCAAAACTACCTCATGTTAAAACTTACCTCAAGGATCCTATCATCGAAGGAAGGCGCCAGGAACAGGTCATCCCCGCGGGTGCCGCCCCAGAAGTTGGTCCCGCCCATGAACGAGGGGATGTTGAGGACTACGATCCCTTGCAGCTCGGGCAAAGGTATCCTTTGACCGTCGCATTCCAGTTGTACTCGTTGACCGAGATGCCTGGAAGAGAAACTCATTGAAAGATGATCCCACATAAAATGTTGAATAGCAGGATAAAATATTATTTATACAGGATAATATAAAGGGTGTAACAGGGGGGGTGGATCATCGTAAGTCAAACGATGGGGGACTTCAATACCTATCGATATAGTGAAGACTTTTATACTGAATTCCGGCTTTTTACTTAAATTTCACAAAAATCTCAATAACTTTGGAACCATTGAAAATCGCGGAACATACATGGGGGTTATATCGATAGGTATTGAAGTCCCCCATCGTTTGACTTACGATGATCCACCCCTCCTGTTACACCCTGTATATTTTATTGTTGTCTGACAAATTGTATGCTCTTTGAGCGGAACATAGTGATACTACCTACTGTAACATGTCACCATTTTACCTATGATTCACAATAAATAATTTTGTATTTTTGAATGGGCAGTAATTTTTGGTATAAAAATACTAAAAGGCTTGCAAGAGAAAGTCTTTACCTGTAAGTCCTATTGACCCATTCCTTCGACCCCAGCACGCCGTACCACATGTAATTCCTCGCCCTCGATCGACACTTCTCAGGGTGCTCCTCCCTCTTATTATGGAAGTCCAGAGTTATCTTCGCGTCGATCCCAATTCCGAAGTAGTTGTTCATCACTGCTCTTTCATAGAACCCTTCTAACAACGTCTCATCAGGATCCATCAATGGACTGACAGCAGCGCATAACGCATCAGCGTTTGCGAGAAGACATTGGCTTATGAACCCTTGGGTGACGTGCGGCCAAGCTGGTAATTGAACTAGGGGGTTGATGATGGGAAGTTTCTTAGCTTTATCATTGACTTCGGTCTTTGATGACCCCATCCCGCTCATCGCACCGCCTTCCCCCCATATTGATGACACTGATGTTGATAACCTGCTTTGAGACAAATCACTAAAATGAGATGTGTATAATTGTGATTGTTAGACCATTGAAAACGTACGTATAGAATAATTATTTCGAGTAGCTTAAGTTAAGTTTTCATCCCCTGCAAGTTATTTCTATTGTAAAGATCTTTTCGTACTTCTAAAACCCAAATAGGTCAAAGACTGACAGATTCTTGCAATATTACCATTTACCCTAGAATCTAGAGCTAAATAACTGTAACGGGAATATAATAAAAGAAGGAATAAAAATAATTAAAAAAACTTGAACTTACTTGTCAGGTTCACCAGGTTTGAAGAGGCTTCCACAGGATATTCTTCTAGTAGCCGCCGGGGAGCAGCTCAAAAACTTTCCATACTCCGGATCAGAACTTAACAGGTTCGGGTTATCTGACTGTCGCCTTTCCCTGGCTGTGGCAATGCTGGGTTCAGGGGAATGTACACTCAGCGTATCCGTACCCTGGTCGAAGATGTCACTTAGCACCGACGCCATTCGACTACCGTTATTCTTCAAGCTCTTCCTATCTTCGCTGTGTGAAGGAGAAGGAGGTTCCACTACAACACTAACTTGAGGAAACGCTGGTATTTGGAGTTGGACGCCATCTGCTTTCTTTTCACAGTGCTGGTTCAACGGAATCATTGTCAGAGAACTGTGACAGCATTTCCCAAAATCGTCGTCTTTTAGTTCTTCTGTCGTAGGCAATAGGTGTTTAACACTTGAATCGTCGGCCACCCTTTTCTTGATGCTTTTCTTTAGTTGTTTTCTGAACGATTTCCTAGCGATGTCACTGCCCTCCTCAAACTGCGCTAGACTACAGTATTTGATTTGCTCCTCCACTTTCGTTGCATTTTCGATGTAGAATACTCTGTTTTCGAACCCGAATTTCTCAACCTCCCCCTCTTTGGGCTTCTTAATTTTCGATATGTATTTCATTTTGGTCTCGTTATTCTTCTCCAAGCTAGGGTTTCGGCTGTCCATTTGTATATCTGACACTGTATCTGATGTAAAAAGTGTTGTGTCATCCGTATACGTTTCGTTTTCTCCGTTCTTTCCCATCATAGCCATAAGGACGTCCTGTCCGAGCATAGAGCTGATGTCGTCCATGATCGATTCTCCATGTAAAGTCTCAGAGTTCATATACGTCGCATCTGAAACTTCAGGGGAATCGATGTGTCCGATGCAGCCAGTCTCTTCGATATCGTCTGGTTTCGCGTCAATAATCTCTGATATTAAGCTAAAGTCGTCGCTAATATTGGACCCTTCCGAGCTCGTTGCATCCACCTCCAAGTCAACACTAGATAGTTTCCTCTCCGGCGTGCAATCCCCACTAACTGGGGTCGCTCGGGCACTCAGTTCGCTATAATGAACGTCGTCGGTGTAAGGTTTGTCGATGTCTATAATAGTCAATTGGTCCGATTCGTAAGCTACTCCCTGTAATATCGAATCTGGCTTATCGCTATCGTCGGAGACAACTAGGTTAGGTATCGTAAGGCTAGAGCTAAAGGCGGCGGCGTCGGGGCGGAGGTTGCGGCAGGAAGAGGTGTCGCAGGAGGACAGGTTGGAGAGAGACAGGCGCTCCTGCGGCGAGGCCGAATCGGCCTTGCTGCGCGAGCGCTTGTCTACGTCTAAGCTGAACGCCTGCTCAGGCGGATTCGAACTAATTAATTTCGCTATATCTTCGTCCACGTCTGGAATGCTGGAAAAAACAAAAACTTTTGATATAAGTAGTTTCTATAATATTAAAACATGCGAGTTAGGATAAATTCGTTTCCATAAGTCATAGATGAAGTTGAGCTAAAGCTCCCACAGTAATAGTACAATGACTTTTGGTTACGTATTACTATTTAATGTCTCGGATAAGGTAGCGCTAAAAGTGCTTCGTCTTTGGAATTTGACCCTTTATCAGACATGACACATGGAAAGCCACTAAAGTAAAAACAAAAACTTCATGGACATTGATATACTTATTTTTTTAAGATAATCCCTAAATTTAGTCATGTCAGTTACATCACTAGAAAACATATACATGTGCGGCAGACCGACGACCTCATATAGGTAGCAGGTAGTAGTAGTGCTGGATGCAGGCCGCTACCAACCTAAAGAGGATTTAGGACGCTATTTGGATCAAATATGTAATTGCTCAATAATGAATAATAAATAAATAAAATAAATAACCGGTCATTATGGAAATCATTGAGCCTACGTTCAGGAGTGGACGTTCTGCGACTGAAATGATGATGAGAGAAATGAGGCTGACAATAGTGACCGAGTTTCTTTCGCTGCTTCTTCTCAGCTGACCCATTTATTGTCCTGAAGCAGTGGTAGGGTTAATACAGGGACGTGTTAAAGTGCTTTTTAAAAGCCTATTTGCATAAATAAATGAGTTCTATGAGATAAATAATAAACAAATAAATAAATCTTTGGACAATTTCACACAGCGCCAGCTAGCCCCAAAGTAAGCAACTTAATGCTTGTGTTATGGGTGCTAGCTTAACGGATATACTACTTATACAGGGTGTTAGGTAAATGGGTATATGAGCCGACACTAGCCCATGTTAACATGGCCATATAAATGGTATGGTGAAGTCAGATATTTGATATCATGATTTTATTTTTTTAAATTTTCATACAAAATATTTTTTATAAAATCCGATTTGTATGAAAATTAAAATAATTAAAATGAAGATATCAATTTTCTGACTTCACCATACCATTTATATGACCATGTTAACATGGGCTAGTGTCGGCTCATATACCCATTTACCTAACACCCTGTATACTTTTTTTTAAATACATAAATATTATACATAGTCACACCCAGACCCGTCACAGAAATTAAAATTCATCATTTCAATTCCTGCCCGGCCGGGAATCGAACCCGGGACCTCTCGGCATAGAAGTCCGTTCTGAACCACTACACCAAACGGCCGATAACGTATGAGATGAGATGTATGAGAGTTTTATGATATGCGGCTGAATCTTGGACTCACTTCTCAGGGTTAATAGAGGCGGCGGAAACGGCCGACGCGGCCGACGAGCGCCGACTGTCGGCGAAGGCCTTCGGCACCGGCAGCGCCGACATCTCGTCCGCGCCCGCGCCCGTCTCGCACGCCGCCCCGCCCTCCGCGCCGCTCGTGCACGTGTCGCACGATTCTGACTCCTAAAATAAATGACATACGCCCGTTTTCACCATTGTTGGGAACCGATTGGTGGACCAACCTCTTTTTTATATTGTCTATGTTTTTTATACTTTTTTTATTACTTTTGATACCTTTTGTTTAGTGCTGAAGTTCTGATGTTTAGTGTTTATGTTTGTTTTTGATAGCCGTTGTGGGCATATTTTGCAGGAATACATCTTCATTTTAACCGAAGGTTTTTCTTATTTCCGCACGCCCGAGCGGCTGTCCGCAACAACCATCAATTCCTAATTTTTAAGTGACCCCTATGAAAAAAAAATTCCTGTTATGTGTTACCTCAAGTCACTTAAAAATTAGGGATTGATGGTGAGAACGGGCAATAGAGATCTATTTACCTACCACTCAGTGTCCTGATCTAAGATTTTCCAGCTACGTAAGTTTGATTGCTAATACAACCCCATTCGGTCGATTGCAAGCAAGCGAGATGAGCAGATGCGCTGCTAGGTTTGGGATGTTTGAAAACTCATTTTAAGAAGACCGTTATTGGCAGGTTGTCATTTAATAATGTGCGCATTATCGTTTGCATGTTTGAAAGTTATTTTAAGTCTTTGCGGGCAGATGGACTGTAGTAGGTAAATACAGAACACTAAAATATGGATAGGAAAAAAAGATCTCAGGTTTATAAATCATAAGCAAATGTGTATTGCGGTTGGTGTACCTTTATCAATAAATAAATAAGCAAAGTCATATAAGAATATACGGGTCGCTAAAAACTTAGACACCGCGGTGTAAGTCAGCACAGTGCCATCTATTGACAGTCTTGCAAACCAAAATGTCTTAGAATCTACGGAAAGTAACTGACTGGACATTTACTATTCTTACTCATTGTATGCTTACCGTACTAACCTGCGGGTAGAATTGCACGAGCGTTCGGACGAGCGAGCGTAACGCTCGCCGAACGCTATCTGCGCGGCCGGCGAGGGCGCAGCCTCGTGCCGCCCAATTAAGCTGCTCCTGTACAGATAACAAAACTCACAATTAATTTCGAACCTCACAAGAAGGACATATTAAGATTTAAATTCAAGATGGAGCGTGTGTATTTTTTTTTTTGAATTACTATAAATAGTACCTTTTCAGTCTTTTCGATGCTGCCTTTCTCGGCAACGGGTTGTGCTTCAGGCTCACTATCACTATTTGTTTCTAGAGGCTCCCATGATCTGTGAACAAGAAATGAAAATGAACATTAAAGCTTCAACCACACCAACGGATGCAGATCGCCATCGCAGGCGCGATCATAGGGATATGACATGTCGCGTGAACTGTCATGCAGCATCTGTACGCGTTGGTGTGACTAAGCATTAGCCCACCTGCATCTGGCGAGATGCGCGTGCGTAGGGTTGCCAGGTGTTTAGCTTTTTACGGAATCTCATGTCCGGCATGTCCGACTTTTGTTAGGCTTTTTGCCGCGCCCGTCGAAAGTCATCGCTTATCGTCAACTAATCAATCGTAGTAATCTTAGAAACAATGATCCTACCTGCACCTCGCATGGTCGTGCGCTAAATGCGCGCGCGCGCATGTAGTATCAGAGACAGTGCGAGCCGCCGCTAGTGCAAACCGTGCGCAACCCACGCGTAAAGCACTAGTCGCCGCGCAGTTTACTTCTCCCGCCTGTTTATAATGTGCAAAAGCAAAGACAGCGCTCGACGTAAGCGATGTGCTGCCCGCGTCGCCTCGCCCCCCGCGCGCTCCCTCGCTAATGCAAGACGCGCGCAACCCACGCTTACTTCCTCAGCCTATTTATAAATGCCAGCTACGCGCAACACCACACGACTTGTCCTATCAAGGTTTGAATACTAAATAGTAATCCTGCGTGCAATAGTAGAGACAGCGCGCGACGTAGGCGGTGTGCTGCCCGCGCGGCCCCGCCCCCCGCGCGCTCCCCCGCTAGTGCAAGACGCGCGCAACCCACGCTTACTTCCTCAGCCTGTTTATAATATCCCATCCAGCATTGCCTGCCTCGCGCGACACTGCACGACTTGTCCTATCAAGGTTTGAATACTAAACAGTGATCCTACCTGCATCTCGCGTGGTCGTGCAAAAGCAATGACAGTGCCCGACGTAGGCGGTGTGCAGCCCGCGCCGCCCCGCCCCCCGCTATTTACTATCTAGCGCTAAACGTGCGCAACCCACGCTTACTTCATCAGCCTGTTTATAATATGCCAGCCATGCGCAACACTACACGACTTGTCCTATCAAGGTTTGAATACTAAACAGTGATCCTACCTGCAACTCGCGTGGTCGTGCGCTAAATGCGATGCAATGCAATCATACAAGTCATACATTGAATGTCACTTTTACGCAGTCACTATTGAAGACGTTTGATGTAAAGTTACACTAAGCCCACTGATCAAAGCTAGACTACTAATCTCACCTGCACCTCGCGTGGTCGTGCGCCAAATGCGCGCGCGCGTGCAAAAGCAAAGACAGCGCTCGGCGTAAGCGATGTGCTGCCCGCGCCGCCCCGCCCCCCGCGCGCTCCCCCGCTAGTGCAAGACGCGCGCAACTCACGCTTACTTCCTCAGCCTGTTTATAATATCCCAGCCAGCATTGCCTGCCTCGCGCGACACTGCACGGCTAGTCCTATCAAGTTTTGAATACTAAACAGTGATCCTACCTACTTCTCGCGGCTTGACTGATCAACGCTTGGATAGTAAACAATGATCCCACCTGCACCGCGCGACTCGAATTGACCTTCAACCAGTCTATGGCAACATTATTTTGAACTTCATTGCCTAGTGTTAAGGTCTACCAACAATAAACCTGCCTGCATCTCGCGTGGTCGTGCGCCAAATGCGCCCGCGTGTAGTAACAGCCCTGCCCCCCACTCACCTGCCAGTAATACACGGCTTGTGTAATCAAGGGTTGGATAACAAACAGTGATTCCACCAGCGGCATGTCTAATCAAAGCTAGATTAATGATCTCACCTGCACCTCGCGTGGTCGTGCGCTAAATGCGCGCGCGCGTGCAAAAGCAAAGACAGTGCTCGACGTAGGCGGTGTGCTGCCCGCGCGGCCCCGCCCCCCGCGCGCTCCCCCGCTAGTGCAAGACGCGCACAACCCACGCGCAAAGCACCAGTGGCTGCGCAGCTTACTTCACCCGCCTGTAAATAACACATTAATTTCGTTGCGGGTCCAATGACAGTTTAACTTTCCCCCGGGACAAACTTGACCTTCATTGGTTGGGTTTTATTGGCGGTCAAGCTGTAGATCCTGGCTACACAGGAGTTGCAGCGGTGGGAACGAGAGGTGGGAATAGTCCCGTACATTTTAGATTTTTTCTACTAACTAGACACTTAAACAGGCTTTTGATTTCAAACCTTCCTTAACAGGATTTCACCCGGAGAACACCCACAAGGTGGACCGACGATCTCATGAAGGTACCAGGAAGGCGCTGGATGCAGACCGCTACCAAATGGGCGATGTGGAAGTCATTGGGGGAGGCATATGCTCAGCAGTGGACGGCCTTTGGCTGAAATGATGATGATGATGATGAACGGGTTTTCGGGGCTCATTAATCGATTCAAAATTCAGTATACCTACATTCGGGTCCGTAATTAATTGAATTCCAATATTTTGGATCACAGACTTGAATCAGAACTAATCAAATATTCTTTATTGCTTCATGTTGGTAAAAAAAAATCTTGGATAGTAAACATAGCCCCATACCTATATTGTTGATTGGTCATGACCTAAATTCATCAATTTATAATGACTATTCGTTTACCTTAAAACACATTTAATTCATTATTCAACACAAACATTTAACAAATTACAGCAAAAACTCAGTGGGCGGTCGAAGGAGCAATGAGCTATCGGAACTTTCAGTTGACTGGCGCGCACCTCCATGTGAAGTTGGGCACAATCCCAGCTGAAATCTGGGCCTAGCTGCCTATTGTCTACAACTTTACTCACGTTTCAGTTTCACACAATGTTCGATAGATGGCGTTAACAGTCTGTTTTGCTCTATCGGAACAATGTAAAGCCACAAAGTAGGAGCAGTGGGTCTAGACAAAGTGCCATTATAATCGCAAACCAGTCGAAAAGTGGTCGAAAAGCCCCTTTTTTGTATGGAATTTGACGGATTCGATTTTCGATTCGATCAAAAAGTGCGTTTTGTCTAGGGGGGCTGAAGACAATCTAAAAACAAAGTGCGCTCGAGTATCATTCATGGACACGACACGTGCGGTGTCGCAAACCAGTCTAAACCATTGCCAGCGCGAATGTCGGCCGCTTGAGACGCGTCTGTGTGCGTAAGCAAAATGAAGTACAGTCGCGGAATGAAAAGGTTCGTCACCTTATTGTCGGTTTTCGCTTGCACTAGGTAGGTACTGTAAGATTCAAACCTGCCAACATAACAGTGCAAGAAACCGTGCTGCTAACATTTAAATAAATATGACGTTTGCTAACGAATAAGGTTTTGCTTGTTTATTTTTCTATCCCATCAGTGCAATGCAATGATGACATTGACCAATTGACAATAGTTTTTTTTTATTTTATAGTAATAATACTGGCAGGTTGAACCAACAAGGTTTTAGTTTATCAATCATAATAATCTTCTTGACAAGATAAATCGTCAAACAACTTTGATCTGAATAATTTTGAACTTTACTGATGAACAGTTAAAGATTATTTTCTCTAACTCGAGATTATTCTGTGACATGGTTTCAAAAGGTAATATGTGCTCGTGATTCGTTGAAGGAATCAATTTGAAAACTGACGAACCTTTTCATTCCGTGACTGTACATACCTACATGTGATTTTTTTTATGCAAGACAAGGCAGGTATTTGACCGCAATCGCACGTGGTGTTAAGTAAGATGCAGTCTAGGATGGTACATATCTGCCTTATAAGTGCCTATTCACTCTCGCCTTGAAAAGGCCCAGATTACAGTGTTCAGGAAAGTCCCAGTCAGTACCTAGCTGTTCGCATTATAAAAGAGTCATCAATACGCTTTGTGCGCGCTGGTGGAATGTCGACAATGTAGGGATGGTACGCTAGCCTGCATCTGGTTCCCCGGTGATGGAAGGGGTGCAATTAGGTCATATAATTCCTTCGCACATTCTCCGAAGTGTAGCCTGTGATTGTTTTCTGTTACCATCTGTTTAGTGGTAGAGCAGTACTGAGAAAATAATTACTAGGTTTTCTTCGTTACCTGCATAATTTCCTGCAAGTTCTTCAGCAGCGAGCTTTCTTCTACTAAGTCAGGCGGCGCGGGCGGAGGCGGCGGCGCTGTCAATGCCCTCTCGAACGTCATTATCGACCACCTGGGAAATATTCAAAATAATTATTAAAATAAATATTATTATGCTTTATTGTACATCTCACAAGTCTTAAATATAAAAGAACAGAAATACAAAAGTGAAACGGCACAATTTAGGTGCAAAGGTGCAATTTATTATTTATTTAGACTGCGATCTCTTCCAGATAATCTAGGGAATAATTTGTACAACAACAAAATGCATGAATCACTGGTTTAATTAGGTATATTTTCATCAGAAAATTTTAAGAACAATAGTATCACGCTTGTCCGTTCTAAAATACAACTTTTTCCTGATTCGTACAAATCTTGTTTTAATAATTACGACGAACGTACTCGTAACAAAAAATATATCAGTTAAATTGTTTTTTTTTTCAGACCTCAAGTAACGTTCTCTTTCATATTGAAAAATGAAATAATTTTCATTACATTTTTTTAGAAATGATTTCAAAGTGAATGCTAAGTATTTTTTTACTCAAATCATCCTCACCTATCCAGCATCTTAGTCGAAGCTCTCTCGTACCGCTCCAGCAGTTGCTGTAAGTTAGCCGCGTCGTCGCACGACGCGCCCCAGCCCAAGACTCGCGCTAGGTCGTTACCAGTACCAAGCGGCAGCACTGCTGTTTGTACTTGACGCTGGAATGAAGAATGGGAATCCTAAATTGTCTAGTATATGGAACATGAAAACTATTACTCAAAACTTCAAAACTAAGTCACAAGGTGGAGAGACGACCTCATAAAGGTGGCAGAAAGGCGCTGGATGCAGGCCGCTACAAACCGGCCTATTTGGAAATCATTGGGGGAGGCCTATGTTCAACATTGGACGTCCTGTGTGTGACTAAACATTATGATGATGACTGTAAAACTCATTTTCTCCTCCTAGCACTCATTCAAACGACGCCTCTCGAGCACACCAACACCCACTGTAGGCTCGATAGATCAAAATCTTGTTACATGGTTGTGGAAATAGTATACTTACTATACTCGTTATATAGTATACTCGTTAAACGGGTTAAAACGTTTTTACGATAACATTTTCAAATTCGAGTTGTGGAAATGCATCGCGTTAAAAAATGATAGTCCACGGATAGACGGGAAAAATAACAAAAGAATGTCGAAAATGATAGGCGGAAAAACTAATGAGGTTTCTTGATGGCCAGTGTCGCGCGGCCAAGGAGTCCAGTCGTGCGCGAGCGCAACACTCGCAGAGTGATTGCAAACTTTTTGGAACATTAATTTTGGTGTTCTACATTCAACTCGATGCACTTCTCGAATATTTGCGCTGGATTAACTGGAATAGACCCATAATGAAGCCAGAGTGTTGAGTGTGATCAACTCAAGGCATTTATAGCTCGAACACTTGCACCTGCTTTTAGCTGTTCGAGCGCGGAAGTTGAATATCCAATACTTTATGCATACCATTTGTGTAGTTAAACAGTTGTTACGGTAATTTGATAGTTTACATAATTCTATGGACCCAGTATGTAACATATTATATATGGCACTAGCGGCCGCCCGCGACTTCGTACGCGTGGATCCCGTTTTACCCCCTTAGGGGTGGAGTTTCGTAAAATCCTTTCTTAGCGGATGCCTACGCTACGTCATAACATCTACCTGCATGCCTTTCAGCCCGATCCGTCCAGTGGTTTAGGCTGTGCGTTGACAGATCACTATGTCAGTCAGTCAGTCAGTGAGTCACCTTTGAGTTTATATTTAGATTATTAAAGACTATACGGAAAACCGCGTAGATTTACATTTTGAGCAGCTGTTAGTAACTCACGTGCATATCCAACTTGTCGACCTCTTGCAGTACCCAGCCCACCGACCCGTCTCCCGAGCACACCAACACCCGCAGTGGGGCGAAGTGCCTGAACAATCGCAGCCCTAGCCTGGGACCAGCTCCACTTAGCTCGAACACTTGCGCTGGGTTCAAAAGCTGCTTGAAGCGCCGTAGGAACTTCACGCCTTGGTTGTCACCTTGAAAAGATAATGTGATTATTAATTATTTAATCCATAACTAATATAATTCTTTCCCTCATTCACATACACAACACATACACGATCAAACAGGCTACACTTACACTTCCACTAGCACACTCACAGTCATATTATCACACTTATTCATTAAATTTTTGTTACCGTATGCATTTTCTTATTTTTGTTACTAGCTTTTTCTTGCGGCACTGCCCGCGTATTAAAAAAAAAATATATTTCATAATTAGTATTAGAGCATATTACATTAAGCTAGTGTTCTTATCTTTATAATAATACTGTCAAGTAACAACAAATTCGTCTTATGGCTTTTCGAATAGATGTGTAAAGTAATTTGTTTTCGCAAACTATCGCACTTAAGGGTCTTACTGCTATACTACCTTATAATATTCCACGGGTGGGGGCCTGGTGACCTGTAGAACAGGTTTTAAACAGAACCTATTTCAGGCACCAGTCCCACACAAACTTAGTAAGTATTAAGTACCTATAGCATAATGTATTTTTTACCAAATGTAATTGCTACCCTAAGTTTGTGAGGGGAAATAAATGATTTATTTATTATTTATTTAATTCTGCGCTTAAGGTATGGGAGCGGCACGGGAGGGTGATATCTTAATGGTCAAACGTCAGCGAGACTTCAGATTGTATGCCCTGTCACGTCATAATACCTCAGGCACTAACTGACTTATGAGCTAGACTTACTCTCTAGTAACCTAGTGATGTGGGTTGTGAAATACGAGTATACAATTTTTATGCTATTTAATTGAGTGTTTTTTGGTCATAACCAATAACCATGTATGAATAATCATTATCAACATGTTTTATCTCTATTGTTTCAAAATGCAAATATGCAAATGGACCTTGATGGTCCGATTTGCGGGAATTCTTCATATTGAGGTAATGAGGGCTATCGTTTTAGCGCTCACCAGTTAGCGCCACTGTAGAGTAAGGTCCTGTCACTTGCTAGTAGCGAAGACAGTGGCACCAACTGGTGAGCGCGAAAGTGGTAGGAGGACTATCGTATTTGCACTCATCAAGATGGCGCCACTGTAGAGTAAGGTCCTGTCAATCGCCAGGGGTGCCAACTGTTAAGTATAAAAACGATAGCCCTCATTGTCTGTCTATTTAATTTGGTCAGTTGTTTTATGCTGTTAACTACATAAATAGTCGTTTATTTTTTGGAAGTTTTTCCAAGTTACTTTGCAGTTACTATCATTGCATTTTGTTAAAGGATTTCCCATGTTGTGTTTGTTAAGATCCAACCTCCATTAAAGCACTCATAAACCTCATCGGCCATCAAGTTATATGGTAGCGATCAGATTAATGGTAATCATTAAGGGTAATCTCACGCTGTCACGCATGAGCCTGCATATCTCCAAGGACGAGGGTTGTCAGTGTTATACGCTTGTATATCATACCTAAATTTTATCACAGATCACAGAAACTAAAGGGAGATGTGACAAGGGGGCGCGGCCGGTGTCGCAGCAATATGCCCAAAAACAACACATTGCTCGTGACAGCAATTATGACAGCAGCGACGTCATAATGTAAACAGTTTACGTATTTTGCGTAGTACCTACTAAAGAATAATGGAACGTTGAGTACCTTCTGACACCGCAGTGTATAATAAGCACATAACTATTTTGATTACTTTGTGTGTGTGAATTTCTAATGCGACACTGAGTTTCGAACTCAGCGCATTAGTTGGCATCTCTCTATATCTCTATGCATTTTATGTACGGAAGCAGATCAAGCTAAACACTGTGGCACCTTAATCGGTTGTAATTGGTACGATTTTGCAACAAATTGTAGGTACGAGTATAACTTCCTGTCTAACGTTTTACGCGCGTTTCGTTTTTGTCGCGTGGCAGTGTGAAATCCACCTAATCCTCGGGGGCTCTGGCTATATCGATTACCTTTGTTCTCCGTCAGATAACGTCATTTCTAATTTTATCCTTAAGAGAAATCCCGAGCTATGGCTGTACTTTGGACTAGTACATTATATTTTTTTTATATCCTTGGACATACACTGCGCCATTTAGGCCCATCAAAAGTCCCAAACTAAGAAAATCTTGTAGTACCATGAATGCTAGAAAAGGACATTTAAACTTACTTAGGTATAATAATAATTAATTTAGGTAGGTATTATACGCACAAAAAATAAGAAAATACCCAACCGATATTATAAATACCTAGACAGATTTTTTCATGCTGATTTTTTTTGACAGATTTTTTCAACAAACATTTGTAAATGTTTGTTTTGCGACCTCTTTCATAGTAATCTAATCCAGAACGAATCTAAACGCGACCTGTAGGCACGTAGGTCTAGGATGCGCGCCGCGATAAGCGGTTATCGCACCATTTTATCGATTTTGACGTCGATAAAAGTTATCACGGCGCACATCCTAGCCCGGCAGGTCGGTTACGATCACGAAGGATTTGGATGCGGGCAGCGCTAGACCGATTATGGAAATATTCGAGGAAAGCCTTCGTCTAGCAGTGGACCTCTTTTGTTTGAATCAAATCTTACCTGACCGCGAATTGACAAAGACTATGAGCGGGCTGGCGTTCGGCGGTCTGTCAGGCACCCACGCGTCATCAGGCCCCACTGAGTGCAGGCGGGTGGGCGGCACGACAGACGCGCGCGCCGGGCCTAGCATGCACGACGCGCGCCAGCTAGGCTTGCACGCCGCGTGCACGCATCGTCTGCACCACACGCATCTGAAGTCTTGCAATCTGTTGAGAGAGAGAGAGACGTTAAGTTAATTCTTACTTACATAATGTAAGGCTGCTCTATGCTGTCAGTAGCTATCTATAAAAACGAAAGGTCACTGACTCATCACGAAATCTCAGAAACTAGAAGTGCTAGGAGTCTCAAGTTTTGCATGGAACCTTTTAAAAGACGGGATATTGCAAAATTCAACCTCTAAGGGGGTAAAACGGAATCAACGCGTACGAAGCCGCGGGCGGCCGCTAGTGCTTAATTTTTACTAGATTTTCTTGGTGACTGGCCTCTACACTAGACAGAGTTTGATCCTTGGCTGTTATGGCGATTGGTAGATCAGCAGTCCTACTAGAATAAGAGCCTGATGCCACTTTTAATACGATTTGTCGTAACACTGTCACGATATTATGAGGTTTCGTTCATGCAAGTTTCTACTAGACGTTTCAATTGGTCAATTTGTTTACCCTATGACACTATTCATCACCAGTGCCACCATTTTACAAAACGCAACCCTTAAAAATCTCTTTTTCTCATATAAACCACTACTAACCCGCAGAAATGTAGCGCCTACTACACTTCACGCCGAGTAGCAATTAACTCCCCGTCAAGGTAGCAAGGGCCTTCTCAAAGGGCAAAACCGAGGCTTTAGAACAAAACAAGAACTCTCGGCGCGCAAGATTCATTTCGAGAAGTTAAATTCTTAAGGTGACTTCAAAAGGAAGTTAGGTACAAGGGATTTAGACTTGAATCTCTTGGCCTCGTAAGGGCTAATCTTTTGGATAGATAGTAATCTACCCAAAATAATGCGTTGAATAGTAAGCAGTATGTTTCTGTTCACATTATTTTCAACAGTTTACAATCTCGCGAGTTTTATTGTAATCTAACGGTTCTCACCTTCTCACCATCTTCGTTCGTTCGTTTCAACCAAAGACGTCTACTGCTAGACAAAGGCCTCCCCCAAGCCCAAGGTTTTCCACAGTGAACGGTCCTGCGCTGCCCGCATCCAGGTTGACCAGGTTCATCCCGCGACCTTTACCAGATCGTCGGGCCACCTAGTAGGAGGCCTGCCCACGCTACGTTTTCCAGCCCGTGGTCGGCACTCGAGAACTTTTCTGCCCCAATGGCCAAAGATCTCACAATCTTACGGTGACAGATATACCAATGTACCTATAGTAGTACAAGAATATCCCAGCCAGTGGCTCGGAACAGATTCTAATACGAAATATAGATACGAAGCGGTAAGCATATAATTGAATTAATTAATAATATGAAGTCATAATGAGATATAAATAACTATTTAATACCGAATTTTCTGTCTGGATGAATACAGAGATAAGTAATAACTTTATTTCAAACATAATACCTAGATAGTCATATCTACATTTAAAGACGCTACAAAATTGACACACGCGAATAAGCAAACCGTTTTTCATTGAATCGTATTTCAGCAGTACCAAACAAGTACCAAGCAGCAGTACTTGATGAGTGGTATTGATTGTATATGGCGATTTGTAAGCAAAAATAAACATCAGTCCGTGTTAATTAATCATCTTTGATAAGTCAATACGGGACTGGAACAAGTAGGTAAGCTTTGGTCCGTCCCAAGGTGCGCCTTAATTCCGAATCCTAACTTCATCTTGTTATCCGATACCTGCTAACGATCAATCAATTAGGGGATATTAGATATCTCCATTAGATACCATAATAATACATTAATAGTCCGCATAATGGGACATCAGAAGCGTATGAAAGTGATCCGAAGTGTCAAAGAATATGACATATTGTGAAAGATCACTAAAGTATGATTCTACCTAATACCAGGCCTGTTTATCTCCGCGAGTTAACATCGAAAACAAAACACGCACGATGGCCCACCTACAGGATACTATTCGACAAGGCCTCACATACGAGCGAACATTGACTCACGCACGCGTATTCTTGTGTATGATGGAAGAAAATAAAGAAAATGGTGTACTAAATACTGTGCAGTATTTAACTGCCTAAATAATAATAAAAACACAGAATGTACTTTTTTAAGTTGCCTCAAGACACTGAGAGGTAAATAAGTAGTTAATATTATTCATGATAATTCATGCTAAATCATGTATTTCCTCCGCCATTTTCCGCAGTTTGGCACCTCAAGTCACATCATTTTACCGAAGTCAGCCCTATAGCTTCGGCGCAGTGCCGATCACTGACGTTTGTCAACAAAATGGTGCTTGACTTTTGAGACAGGCTAAATTACACCATATTGCTAATGACATTGAGCATACATTTTTTTAAATACCTTCGCGAAGTAAAACTTCTGTACGTAGTACTTATTATTATTCTGTGCTAATACTCTGAAGAAAAGCCCATGATAAAAATCAACAAATCACTATGCTTGGGGTTTTGAGTGTCCGCGCCGTTACAAAATACGAACCAAAATGATTATTTTGGTCTTCTTAATCTATACTTGTTTGCTTGAACGCGCTAATCTCCGGAACTACTGGTCTGATTTGAAATTTTTTTTCAGTGTTAGATAGCCCATTTATCGAGGAAGACTATACATAGGCTGTATATTATTATCCTCACGCTAAGACAAGTAAGTAGTTTCTTCTTCACGCGGACGAAGTCGCGGGCAGAAAGAAGCTAGTTAAATAAAAGGTTGTTACATAGGTATATGTATTTCAGTACATTGTTTGCTTATCTTTTATTGTTCACGGTGTGCATCTGCCGGCCCATTGGCCACGGACAATGCTATCTCAAACATTGTAGCGGCCCGCAGTGAAATGCAAGTTTTATCGCAGTCCACGTATTACACGCTTCACTATTTAGAATAATAATTACCTGTCTATTTACTTTAATTTGTTGCGTAATAATTGGGACAACATTCATAAATGATATTGGCAGACAATTTCAAAGAATAAATTACATCCTATGGGCCATAGTAACTTTGTCAACAACGCTACGAAAAGACGGATTATTTTTTTCCGATGATTTATTGACGATCACATCAAATTGTTACATTTACTCAGGGTTGCAACATCTTACTTTAAATAATTAGGTATACCTAACAAACGTCAAAAATCTGCCAAACTCCCAAAGACCCAAACTCTATACAAAAACGCCGGTTAAAGTTATAGTTAAGGTTAAAGTTAAGATTATGCAACTCAGCCCCAGTTATGACGTGAAAGTAACAGAGAAGATTAACTACTTCTGTGATCGGTAAACTGACTGATACTGTCTTGTGTTGGACACCAAAAATGAATAGATTCAGATCACAAACTCTTATCCATTTAAAATGTCCGTCCTATAAATACGGCGGCAAAAGCCGTCCTAGATGCAAATTGTCGTGTCAGAACAGTCTGTTCTTAACGTTGCTCCATCATCGATAGTTTTATTTAAATTATTTGTCGATTATTTACATAAATAGGCAACTAAGTTGTAAAAAGATGTATGGTAAGTACATAACAACTATTTATGTGAGGATCATTTCCCAATGATTTTTGTTAATTTCGTGGAAATAAATGCATTCACAGCTCTTTTTCTGCGTGCCAAGTTCTATGTATTTCTGAAAAAAGTTCTCTTTTTGTATACTTATACTCGTAAAAAAGAAAATGAAGTCAACCAACATACCTACTACCTACATAATTATGAAGTTTTTGGTCATCTATAAAATGATCTTTCTCTAGATTTTATCTTTTAATCTATCCATTATACCTACTTTATTTGTAGTTTATCGATAATTGAACTAGTGGCGTGCAGGTCTAGTCCACTCTGAAATAGACGTGGCTATTTCCAGCGGCACACGTTCCATTTGAAGTCGTTATATGTATTTGCAACGTGCATTGTTAGCTTTGCATTTAGCCTCTAACATACGTCACAAACATTACAATTTTAATTCGCAGAATGTTAAACCGTTCGAGAAACAGAAAAACAACTCGTTATAAATTAAAGTTAGTTACTTTTAAAATTAGGGAAGTTGCAAAGAAAATCCATTACAAGTACCTATAGTATAAGTTTACAACTGTTCGAAGCGAATACATCATGTATAAAAAACCCAAGCATTTTAAAAGGTTACAATGATTCAAAAAATGTAAAGAAAAATAGTTTTTTTTATTCATCTAAATATTTTGTGTATGTCTAATTAAAAGTGACTAAAATTGAAAACCTATCCAAGAACATTCAGATCCGATGAGAGATGATCAATGTTAAACAAATAAGCATAATTAAATATCGGTTTAAGGAAAAAGGGACTGCTTAATTTCCTGTACCGCACCACAATCCTTTACATGTCTCTTTTTTGTGTACCTAATTCCAATAATGCGTTCTGGGATCGTGACTGGTGGATATCTCATTTTCGATCGTAAGCCTTCAGCAAAACCTTTCAGTGCCATCAAACGGTAATCATGTCGATGGATTTTGAAAGCGTGGCTTTGTACGTCACTTCCCGGGATTTAGACAATCCCGAAACGTCGCGGGAAATTGATAGCATCCAATATCTATTAAAGGTTCTAATGCACAGACAGGCGATGGACGTGGTCTAGATAGTGGAAGTTGGGCACATAATCTTGTTTGTTTACTGTTGGGATATCCTTGCAATTTTCTTGAGGTAAGTGAAGCGTAAGACAGCCACAAAGCTCTAAGGAGTGATGAAAGTGCGACGTTATTTATAACGTTGCTTGTTGTGTTTTTTGCAACTTTGTCCAGTCTTTCTTACTCGATTGAATATACCACACAAATGACAAACACACATACAGTTGGATCGACAAGATACATTACAATTATTATGATAGAAACCGATCCTTTTTAGACAACCCAAGAAGAAGACAGCTGCTTAAAACAAATACATTTAGGTATTTATCTAACTCTAGCCAACTAACAAGGCCTTAGCTCACGTGGTTCTGTTAATAACCACAACACTCACCCAGCACTTGTTGAAATAAGTTTTACAAAAGAAAGACCTCAAACCATCCGCCTGAAAAGTACGCGGCTTTAAGTTTGCAATATCATTTTCCAGCGCTCCAGTTCGGTATATCCGTCCAATATCCACCTGCTACGGGATGCGACGAGACGATCGCGGGATGTACCGCGGATGACGCGGCTGCATTTCACTAGTGTAGTGCGTTGTGGATGTCGATATTTTACACGTAGGTAGATTTTAAATTACGCACATTTTAAAAGTAGGGGTGTAAAAAGTAGGGCTTTAGAGAAAAAAAGTTTCATATTTAAATGAGTTGATCTGTATCACACACTATGTCGCTTATGGGAAAGTCCCGCGCAAGGTACAACATACGTAATAGGAATTCTTAAAATGTACGTACCGTATGAAAATTAGGCTTTTCCTTAATATAAGAGAAGAAATTGAAAGTGACAGCCTGCCTTTAATAACTGTGAGCCGATTAGTAATGCATCGATAAGAAATTATACAAACACGTAGGATTCTTTCAAGTTTATTTTTATCCCTAGGTACTCGTATCTACGCTAAAAATGTTCCGAAATAACCCCTGAACTTTAAAAATATTATTTTTCAGTGTTCCGGCTCAGTTAATCCGTCCAATATCCAGCTGCCAGGGCCTGCAACGAGGGGATTCGCGGATGCAACGCCTTCACGGGATGTAGCGAAAAATACCACGTTAACTGCTCTACAGCGAAGTGTTGAGGGTTGAAGTGGTTTTATTTCGATATCGATAATGTTTTTTGCAAAAAGGGAAGTTTACACACTAAATTAGCATTTCTTAAACGGTCTATGTGATTTTTTACGGTATAAATAAGCAAAGTAACTACAGGCTGCTGTGAAATAAAATGAATAAAAGATACAATTTTGTATGAGGATCCCATTATTTTTCACGTCAGCGATATGAAAACAAATGTTATTACTTTTTGTATCTAAAAGACACCGGCTTTGGGGTGCGAGCGCAGTAGAAAATAAATTATTCTGTCTGTCTGTCTGTCTATTCTGTTGAAAATAAATCTACGGCATGGCCAGCTTTACAATGAAGTATCGCCAAAATGTTGAATTGTGTTCAATCAAGACAAAATTTAATTCAAAACTGTTTATTGCAAATTACATTACAACTTATGGTGGTGTTACAATAAAGATACATGTGACGCCCTGCAAGTAGTTATCTTTAACCGTAAAATAAAAGCTCATCGATATTTTGATAGTAAATCGCATCCCTAACTATTTCACCCTCACTTCCTCTCGTGGGATAGCCTGTGAAAATGAGAATAAAGTTTTCCCACTATATTGCTATGTCTTCATATCACTGGCTTACGTTTGACATTGAAGGAGGTCGGGAGTTATCTAAATGTTTTCATGAAATGGACAATGGGTAACGAAATTGTGGCTTTAGAAGTTTCCGACCCAGTAACCTAATGTAGGTCGATGGTTTAAATAAGGTTTAATGCATCGTAAAGTTTCCAAGCTTAATATTCCGGAGTAAATTTCTTTTTACTCAGCTGAAAGTGAATTATGTTGGTAAATTAAGCAATTTATGAGTTTATTCTTTGGAGATAGAGTTCTTTTAGTTTTAAACATTTAAGGTCATAGAAATTTATTTACATTTAAGATAGGCAATCCGATGTTGATTAAAGCTTAATGTCCTGTCTGGTGAAGTCAGTAAAATAATTATATGAGTGAGTTTTACAAGATATTTCTGTTTTATTTGTTCAGGTATTGCTGATATAAAATAGTTGAGAGCATTTTTACATATCCATCGTATTCTTGGTCGTTCAAAATGTATGCTTAACGTTTCGGAGATCAGTTACAATAAGTGTCGCTTTTCATGTACTCGTATAAGTGCTCAAATTACTTACTTTACTTTTATTCATAAGTTACAAATGTAATAAACAAAAGATATACAATGACTCACCTGAGCACCGAACCGCAGGTTTTATCACAGACGTCACACTTGGCTGCTACGGGCAGGTTCCCTTCCAGCCACTGGTGAGGCATTATTATGTTCTGAAACAAAAAAAAAATAGTTATTAGAATGTAATAACCTATTTTTGAATAAATAAACCCTTATTATGCTCTGTGTTTCTTTACGAGATCGAATCAGAAATGAGGAGATCCGTAAACGAACTAAAGTCGCTGACATAGCCCGACGGATTAGCAAGCTGAAGTGGCAATGGGCAGGGCACATAGTTCGCAGAACTGACGGCCGATGGGGCAACAAGGTTCTGGAATGGAGGCCGCGTACAGGAAAACGCAGCGTGTGACGTCCTCCCACAAGGTGGACCGACGACATCATAAAGGTAGCAGGGAAGCGCTGGACGCAGGCCGCTACCAATCGATCAACATGGAAAGCATTGGGGGAGGCCTATGTTCAGCAGTGGACGTCCTATGGCTGAAATGATGATGATGATGATGATAATGAAATCTATATTGTCACCAAAACAAAAACAAAAAACATACATAACACAGATTAAATTTTAAAAACAAGGTGACAAGGACGTCCGAATCAGCGTAAGCCGTATGGCACTAGGTCCGTGCAGCGCTGGTTTTCAGCCGGTGCCAGATTAAACAAGATCTATTTCATCAACCAGGTAATTTTGTCTCCACTACACTCCACTCTCTTGCAGTGGACGACGCTATCTATTATTCTCTTCTTCCCAACGAGTCACACACAAACGAGAACACTGTTACTCGTTGGGAAGAAAAGCCGCCTCTGTGTCTAGTGGTAAGACCACCTGCTTCAGATCCAGAGCTCCCGGGTTCGATTCCCAGTGGGGGCAGATTTTTCTGTTCGGTTTGGTTAGAGGTAAGATAGCCAGTTCCTCCGTGGTTGAGGATTCCGGGTGAAGCTCACTTCCACTTTCGGCCTGATCGTCACTTACCATCAGGTGAGATACAGGCCAAGAGCTTCCTCGTTGTGGATAAAAAAAAAGTCCCATCCAGTCACACTGGTACTGATCACACTTAAATAGGTAGGTAAACAAAAGGTTTTCCCAGACTGGTGTGGGAGGACTGATATTTACAATACGGATTTTAAAATAGAATTTAGATACAATTTTAAAATTCTTCCTTTTTTTTCGTTTTTTAATGTAAATTGTCTGTCTAATAGCAGGTTTTTAATCGCGTGGGTTGAAACAACTGAGATCTGCCAGACTAAAGATTAATAGACTCGAATTGTTTCAGCCCACACTATAAGAAGTTAATTATAATAATAATACATTCCTTTACACTGCTAAGGAATTCCCAGGAGTATAAGCTTTCTAGTACAAATGCGATAGAATGGACTTTTTCAGTTTAGGGTGGCCAACAAACTTCAGTAATTTACCGCACTCACAACTTTATTCGCTATTTATATTCGTTTAAGAAAGATTATCGCACATCCCTGAGGAATCATTTATAAGTCCATCCATTATAAAGGCTATAAAACTTCTCCATGACACTCACCGAAAATGTTTACGTTACACTCACCTATGGATGGGATAATGAAGGATGAACGAAAGAATATAATGATGTTGTATACAAAACTTACAGGTAAATTAATTACTATTATGATACATAAAATTACTTATATGTTACCACTGTTTGATGTCATTCTACTAGATGGAATTTACGTTTGTTGAAACGTGTCACAAGTCAAAGCCGCCGAGCCTGGTGCTATCTTGAGCTCAAATTATGTGTTCTGAGATCTTGAGGGTAAATACGTTTCAAATTCCAAAACGGTTAGTTACCCTCCAGGTATGCTCAACCTTCAATGGTTACGTTTCTTTAGTGTCCAAGCCGCCAGGAGAGATATTGGCTATAGAAGAGTTGTATTGGTGGTAACGAGAGGTGGGAATTTCCACTTTGTTCGATAATTCCCTTCAGCTAAATGACGTCCACTGCTGGACAAAGGCCTCCTCCAAGGTTTTCCACAATGCACGGTTCTGCGCTGCCCACATCCAGGCTCTTCCCGTGACCTTTACCAGATCGTCGGTCCACCTAGTAGGAGGCCTGTTCACGTTACGTCTTCCAGCCCGTGGTCGCCACTCGAGAACTTTTCTGCCCCAACGGCCATCGTCTCTACGAGCTATGTTCCCCGCCCACTGCCATTTCCACTTATGACCAAATAAAACCAGCCTGATTTTTTTTCAGACGCATGGTCTCCCTAACCCCAACAAGGGTGCTTCTTTTCGTATATCCAGCACCGCAAATTACTCCCATTGTGTTTCCTGGCGTAATTAGCAAAACGATCTCCCGCTAAACTGTAATTACGATAAGGAACGCACCGTTTTTAGGTTAATTGCTGGAACAGTCTGATAAAAAGAAAATATCTACGATTCGCTTTCACTTGGGGAAAATTTATGTTGTTTTTAATTACATGGTTTTGGTGAGTTTAAGAGTTTTTTTTAATGGAATTAGCAACGAGGAAACTGATGGTTCTTTTAGCGTAGTCAGATCTTATAAACAGTAATAGGGAACTATTCTCACCTCTCGTTTCCACCGCTACAACTCTTGTGTAGCTAGGATCTACAGCTAGATCGCCAATAAAAACCCAACCAGTGAAGGTCAAGTTTGTCCCGGGGTAGCTGTCTCACAGTAGTTCCGACGGTTTCAGATCTTCTGAAGCAAGCCTGGAGTCATAGACGTCGAGTTGTTCCAATCACCAAATTCGTGACCAAAATAGCCCCTTTCACTTACAAGTTACATACCACAAGACCACAGAGTTGTTACGTCGAAGTATAGATACAACCACAGGTGCCTGGTAAGAATCCAAAGTAGAGCACATGTTTGTATAGGAATCTACAATCACTTGGTCTTGAGTACTCTTGAGCCATGTTTTTAAAGTAGTAGACAACTATTAGACAACTTTCGTATAATTCTAGACATAATACATATAAGCACTCCTTACATTAGTTCTTACTTACATGGCACACCAGTTAATCCTGATTGACAGGTGCTTAAAATACACCCCGTGATCACGTAGACAATTGAGAATGTTACTAGGTATGCAAAATCACTTGAAACCTATGTTACAGTTAAGCTTTTACATTTACAAATACATTAGTTTTTATTTCATTCAAAAATACCCAGTTGTACGGGCGGGAGGCAGTGGTTGTAAAGCACCGCTCCCGTGCCCGGGATATGCGGTCAGGAAGGGAACTAACTCCCTAGTGAGCCTAGAGTCCCTATTCCCTAAGACACTAAGTCCCTAGAGCCCTAGTCCTGCCTAACAATAGATACATAGATANTATTCATAAATGTGATGTATCCTAATATTTGTTTTCATAAATTTATTACTAATAAGTGTATTTATCCATATTATTGAAAATCATGATGTCTATATTCGTATTAAATCGTATTTTAACATTAAATTAATTTGAAATGGTCCAAAACAGGCAATATTTTGTGCCACAAAACTAAAGTGACAGAAACGAATCGCTGCAAAACCGACTCCACGTAGTCTTGTCTGCCCTACCCCTAGAGTGTAATTTAAAAGCCGGAGGCGCGGAGGGAGGGCAGCCCTCGCCCGCTGTAACGAGGCTCAGGCGCCCGGGCGAGCTGGAGCGGTTGAGGCTGGTCGCCGAGGCGCCGAAGGCGCCGATGGTTGCACATCCCGCAGCGCCGGAGACGAGGAGATACCAATGCATGCTGCATGCTTGCTTTCCTGCTGCATGCTCTGCATGCTTATCTACTCTATTAAATTATATATGATTTTTTTAAAGATACGAGTATGTCTGTTAAAAAGTAAATTATTCTGAACAACAACAAATGAGTTGAAGTATGATCTTAGTAACAACATAATTAATTAAAACAATATGATCAATGAATGTTATGAAGAAAAAAGATCTGAAAATAAAAATTATGTATTTTAAATGGTTCTTGGTAGTAACAGTATTGATAAAAAAATATGATTACCTACTAACTGTTATGAGCTCCGATGCTGGTAGTAATAAAAATGTATGAATAAAAAAAGTATGAAAAATAAAATTATGAAGAGAGATTATTATGAACACAAATCGGTAGTAAGACAAAGAATAGGATTTAGAATTTTATGTGAGCCAATATAGAACCCACGAGTCTACTATCACTAAATACGTTAACCCACGTATAGGTACGTAACTTTTTCCTGAGTGAGTACGGTATTACAACACGGTGACCCCATAATATACACCCTAATTCACAATATAATTCGGTTTTCCTGTTATAATAAGGTTTAAGTTCCTTGATTTCGGTATCTGATGGCCAGCCGTCGACTATATAACTTAGGACGCGACTTAATATCGGATCGCTGAGAGTCTCCCTTTTAAGCACATTATAATCTAATAACAGCGCTTCTGAGGAGAAATGCAAATAAGTTTGCTCTGCCAAGTCTGTCTCTGTGGAAAGTACTTCACTTTTTTGCGACTCAATCAAACGTGAAAGAACATCAGCTGTATTTTTATCAGTCCGAATGTATTCGATTGTGAAATCGTAAGCTGACAACTTAATGGCCCAGCGTTGCAACCGACTAGCTGCCGCTGTAGGTATTCCGATGTTGGGCCCGAATATGCTTACCAGTGGTTTATGATCCGTACGGAGAAGGAATTTCCTTCCATATAAGTATTTATGGAATTTATCGACCGCAAAGATAATTGCTAACGCCTCTTTATTAGTGATGGGCCGACTATGGTCTTTGCCGACTAACCGACTAGCCGACTAGTCGGTTTTCAAATTGCCGATTAGTCGGCCGACTAATCGGCAATGCCGATCATTGTAATACCTACTTGTCCGAAGAATAATATCTAGATTTCTCAAAGAAATATGAATATCTAGATTCTACCATCACCGTCGGATAGGCAGGGCTGCCATAGGGACGGACTGTGATAGTTGATGGCTTTGTCTGGATTCCCATAGTTCTTCACACTAAGGCGATCTCAGGGGTTATTTATGTGAGTATTCATTATCCTTCCGACAAGAGGAGCCCCACATAATCTACCACTTCCCTGCAGGATAGGTAGGTATGCAATTCCATGCATTTTTTCCCCGAAAAAGTGTCATAATTTTTATATGGACAAATTCGTTCGTTCGTTTCAGCTGAAAGACGTCCACTGCTGGACAAAGGCCTCCCCCAAGGATTTCCACAAAGCACCATCCAGGCACCTCCCGCGACCTTCACCAGATCGTCGGTCCACCTAGTGGGAGGCCTGCCCACGCTTCGTCTTCCGGCAATGGATAAATTACATAAACTTTACACATTTTTGATGATTTCCTGGTAATTTTAAGTAATTTTAACTTCGTATGAATTTTGACTGATTGTCAAAATTTTAAATCAGATGAAACCACTTTTTACTGATTTTTTGCAGTCAAAAGTGGTTTACATAAACGCCCTTAGTCTACCTCACAATCATCTTGGTGATTATGAGTTTTATTTCATTCACATAATATTTAATTTTGTAATGTGCCGATTATAATCGGCATTTTTTGCCGAATAGTCGTCACTAGTCGGCCGACTACAAATGATGCCGAATAGTCGGCTTTCCCGACTAGTCGGCGACTAGTCGGCCCATCTCTAATAGATATAATAAGGGTTGATAGGAAGGAAGCTGTGCCCAGGTCGCCCAGGGCAGCAGCGTTAGGACGGCAGGTAGGCGGCGGGGACCCGCTGCCAGCCCGGCAGACTCACCGGACTGATCATAGCGACGGCTAAGGGTGTCTTGGCCGCAGCGGGGGGAAATGAGACACAACGACGGACGGTTGATATCATCAACATCCCGGTTGCGCATCAACAAACAGCAGCGCATCTCAAACGTATTCACGATAATACTCTGGAATGTCTCAACGCCATAAAAAATTTGGGAATTGACATCAGCTCGTGGGATCCTCTTCTTGTGCATATTTTAACACAAAAATTGGATACCCAATCATATACAGATTACGTGGAGTCTGTAAACGACCCTAGAGAGCTACCAACACTTGAGGAATTATTACATTTCTTAGAAACCAAATTTACCATACTGGAATCAGCGCGTAGAAAACAAGATAACGTCAAAAAAATAACGGCTAAGATAACGGCTCTTCGAGCCGGATCATTATCATCAGTAACCTTCAGGACCCTACAGTCGGTCTTATCAGTTTATTTACTTGGCATCGGGAAGGGGTGCCTTACAACCACTCCAAATCCCGACTGCTCAAACATTTCTTACAGCATTTAGCATTATCGAAACATCGACCATACACTGGTCTTCCCATATCAATCGGGAATATCAATTAATTTCAGTAACATTATTATTTGTTACGTAATATCATTCATTCATAACACTTCGCGAGCAATGTAGCAAAACTGACCAACTCGTGAATTAACATTTTCACTGAGCGCGGTCTTAACATCATCATTATCAAATCATCAAATGGTAGCAACCAAGAAAGCTATCAACTTTATCATCNTAGTCGGCGACTAGTCAGCCCATCTCTACTCTTTATGTATTTGGCTGTAGTGTAATTCATGTGTGGTTAGCGCACGCGAGGCGTAGGCGACAACCCGCTCCTTGGCCGCGCAACCTGGCTCTCGTTGCGCCAGCACGGCGCCAATGCCGCGCGCGCTCGCGTCTACTGTTAGCACTGTTTCGCGCTAACTTGCCATAAAAATTTACCATCCCTACAAATGATTTTAACTCAGTCACGTTATTGGGATGAGGCATGTTCGAGATCGCTTTTACTTTATCTGGGTCCACCCGAACTCCATTCCTGTCAATAATGAAACCTAGATATCGAACTTCTTTCGCTAAGAAGTCACATTTGTTTTGTTTTATTTTTAATCCATTTTTCTCTAAAATATTCAATACTACTTCAATTGTCTGTAAATGACTTTTTAAATCAATATTTTTGATCAAAATATCGTCGTAAAAAATTAATACGTTAGGAACGTCTTTAAATAAATCAACCATTATTTTCTGAAAAATTCCCGGACTCGAGGCGAGTCCGTATACTAAGCGACAATATTTGAATAATCCCCTGTGTGTGTTTATGACTGTGTACTTCCTAGAACTCTCGGATAAAACGATCTGATTGTAGGCTTGGGAAAGATCCAGTTTAGTAAAAACAAGTTACCACTAAGATTACTGAATAAATCTTCCATTTTAGGAACCGGAAATCGATCGACGTCTAAAACTTGGTTAAGTGTTACCTTATAATCTGCGCATAATCTTAAGTTACCATCGCTTTTGCGTACTACGACCAGTGGCGTGGCCCAGTCGGAGTGGTCGACGGGCTCGATGACGCCAGCGCGCAGCATGGCGTCCAGCTCCGCATCGACGCGCTCGCGCAGCGCATACGGCAGCGGCCGCGCCCGGTAGAATATCGGCTCGGCACCCTCTCGCACACACAGCTCCGCTGTGCCCCCCGAGTATCTTCCTAAGGTGCCGTCAAACAGGCCCTTATGCCTAGAAATAATGTCATTAACTGTACTTTTACTGTCTAGCTCCCTTTCCGCTAGGAAATGAGTTGATAATTTAGGTCTGGGTACTTCAATAGGAATTTTTAATTCCGCTAGCCACTGTCGTCCCAATAAATTGGTAGTTCCTTTATCTATGACATACAAATCTAGTCTCTTAATCACGTTATTGTAACTGACTAAAGTTTCTATAAACCCTAGGGGCCGGGTAGCTGACCCATCATAAAACTTTAATTGTAAACAGCAAGGTTCTAATTCTAAATCGTTATACAATTGATTATAAACATTCTTACTTATGCAAGATAAAGCCGACCCGGCGTCGACTTCCATATTTAACAAACGATTCTGGACCATAATATCAATACACACCGGTTTATAATTGCTTAGCGATAACTGATGCATAGATTCGCTAATATCTTCTTCTGTCTCGTTGTCGTCCATGTCGCGATGTCGTCCCGCTCGCTCAACATGTACATACGAGCTCGATCCTGGTTTCCGCGCCTCGTACCGCGCCACCCGCGCCCCGCGCCTCGCCCTCTGCCGCCCGCACCGCGGCTGATCACGCGACCTCCGCGTGATGATGATTTCGGGTCACTATCACGGCTACCTCCAAATTCCGCTAATCCCGATCGTTTCCATTGATTACTTTCCATTTTCCTGGTATTTTTTTTTTTTTGGACACATTCTCCTTAAGTGGCCGATCTCTTTGCACCAACTGCAGACGAAATCTTTGTATATACAATCAGCTGATTGGTGTCTGTAGTCTCCGCATTTAACGCACTCACCGAGCCCGAACTTATTAACTCCTACTGATGATTTGGTACCATTTCGCTCCACAGCACTTGCGTCCCGCTCTGCAGCTTCTAGTGACAATGACAAGTTTACGGCCCGATTGTAAGTTAAATTGTCTTCGGCGAATAATCGTTGTCTGATTATTTCACTCTTTAAACCACATACAAGTTGATCCCGCAGATTTTCATCCAAGTTTGAACTAAACTCACAATATTTAGATAGTTTTTTCAACTCTGTGACGTAGTCTGCTATAGTTTCGTTGTGAAGTTGCCGTCGTTGTCGAAACTTATACCTCTCCGCTAATATTGAGGGTTTGGGTTGCAGATGGGCGGATAATAATTCTACCGCTCTATTATAAGTTAACTCGGATGGCTTTGAAGGGCTTGCTAAAGTGGACAGCAAGTCATACGCGTCTTCTCCCATTACAGAAATTAATGTCGGTAGTTTTAGTTCATTTGACACTTTATTCACCAAGAAGTACATTTCAATTCTTTCCACATAATTCGACCAATTTCCTGATTTTGTATCAAATTCACGCACTTGTCCGACCGACATTTTGATAATGAACACTGTAATAGTCAAATAATAACCGAATTGCAAATCGTTTTCCCCGTTCGCCACTGCTAAATAAAAGACGTGCGCTTGATACCGTGGTTTATTCTGACTGCCCGCACACACATACACAACAATTCTTAAATTTTATTATCATCTTTTATGTTTATGCGCTATAAATAATAAAAAACGCGATTCTTTGTGTAAAAAAATACTGGCACAAAACGTGAAAAAAAATTCGTTAGACGTCAAAATTAAAAAATATTTTAATATTACTTAGCAGCTTTTTGGCCATTATGTTTCTTCCGATTTACATTCACTAATAAGTATAATTATCGTTTTATTACATATTTTCGATTTTCTTCGTATGCATAATGAATATTATGGAAAAATATGTATTGGGACACGGGTGTCCCTATGTGCGTCAAAGGCAACTTGGTTCTTACTAAGGATATTGTTTGCCTCGTTATAATTTGTATGTTTAAATTGATGTTTAATTTATAATTCATTCATTTTTTTGTAAATCATTTGCCATCAAAGCGATTTGAAGAAATTTCACTCAGGAAAGACGAAATTTAGAAGTCATGATGACTGACAATAGTGACAACGAAGATGGTTTTCTCCTTGATGAAAGGGTATCTACTTCTGGACAGAGGCTTCCCTGATGATTTCCACAACAATCGTTCCTGTACTGCTCGTATACATGAATGTATATGAGCAGCACAGGAACATGAGGCCTGACACACTGCGTATTTCTATCCATGGGCGCCACTCAAGAATTTTTCTGCCCAAACGGCCATCACTTCTGCTAGCTATGTGCCCTGCCCATTGCTGCGAAAGTATGGTAATTATGCGGGCTATGTCTGTTACTTTGAGTCTCCTTCGGACTTCCTCATCATCCTTTGGGTGGCTTTGAGCCTTCTCATAAGGCCCATAGTGAAGGAACACGGCTCCGTACCGTGCGTCATCGTCGCCAAGCCAACACACATTGGTCAAAGACTTTCAGTCAAAGGTTTTGAGACACTGCGGTATTTTGGATAAGAAGAAGTCGCGAAGCCTCTCGGATGCTGTCCTCCTAAGTAAGATTCAACGATTGTAGTCACGGCACGGCTGAGACCTTGGGAGACCTAGAATCAATGCTATAAACTCTATGGCCTCAGTAGAGGCTCTCCATAAATGGGATTCAAAATAAACATGGACAAGACATAAAAATTATGTCAAATATCCGTGTTACACGCACTCCTCTGAACGGGGAAGACTCTACACTCAAAGTTGTTCTTGAAACAAACAGTCTAGTTAGGTAGGTCTAACGTCAAGAAAGAGGTCTATGATGAGATGAGGATCAGACATAAAAATATGTAAGATATGATGCTATCTATTTTCTTATTATAAATATTAAAAATAAGCTTATTGATTAAATTTGATGTGTAGTTTTAGTGTGATTTGTATTTATTTTGCAATAAAAGCGTCGAAGTATTCTATTTTCAATATATGAGGCAATGTTTACCTTAACGCATATAGGGACATATGTGTCCCCGACTGAAAAACACTGAAATACATAGCACTTATATTTTCTGTACTACTTTTATGTTAAATTAGACTAAAATAAATAGATATAACTAAAGAAAAAATAATTTTATGGTTTGAAATAGTTATAAGCGTGTAAGGGTTTACCCAGATCTTCTATGATCTGAGGGTGTTAATATTGATTTGCTGAAGTCACAGTGCACGTATAAATTCAGTACGCCTTACATTTTAATTCTGTTAGGTACAAGGAAAGGCATGACTGTTTTAGTGTCAACGCAAAAGTAATACGCTAATAGTACTGTCATCTAGCGAATATTTTTCGTGATGCATTTTAACACCTTATGGAAAAAAATATGGGCAGCGTATGAAAAATTTTGGTGTCACATTAGACGTCATTACTAAACGTGTACCTACTGTTTGCCTGTATATTGGCTATTATGAATTAAAAGNCAAACTATCAAGAGGACGACAGCCAGAACACCAAGCAGCCAGGACACTGCACCCCGGACAACAGTTACAAGCAGCCAGGAGGCTGCAGCCTGGACACACAGCAGCCAGGTCATGCAGCCCCACAACAGCAGCCAGGCCATATCAGCAGCCTTGGTCACGTCAGCGCCAGGCCACATCAACAGCCTTGGCAACACCTGCCAGGCCACACCAGTAGCCTTGGTCACACCCTCAGATCATAGAAAGAGAATAGATATGAAGTCGCGCGTAACTACAACGAGAACCAGTGTCCCCACATTTCCCCCACCACAGAGGCCATATCAGCAGCCTTGGCCACACGTCAGCGCCAGGCCACATCAACGGCCTTGGCAACACCTGCCAGGCCACACCAGCAGCCTGACCACAACAGCAGCCAGGCCATACCAGCGGCCTTGGTCACACCAGTGCCAGGCCATATCAGCAGCCTTGGCCACACGTCAGCGCCAGGCCACATCAACGGCCTTGGCAACACCTGCCAGGCCACACCAGCAGCCTGACCGCAACACCTGCCAGGCCACACCAGCAGCCTGACCACAACAGCAGCCAGGCCATACCAGCGGCCTTGGCAACACCTGCCAGGCCACACCAGCAGCCTGACCACACCAGCGTCAGGAGATATCAGCAGCCTTGGTCACGTCAGCGCCAGGCCACATCAACGGCCTTGGCAACACCTGCCAGGCCACACCAGTAGCCTTGGTCACATCAGTACCAGGCTACACCAACAGCCTGACAATACCAGTGCCAGGCCACATCAGCAGCCTTGGCAACATCAGTGCCAGGCCACATCAGCAGCCTCGGCCACACCAGTGCCAGGCCACATCAGCGCTAGGCCCGCGAGCATCCTGGCCTCACCAGGAGCCAGACCCGCGAGCTGCCTGGTCAACCAACCAGCCAGGTGGACGCCAAGTGGACAGCCAACCAGAGGTCCACCACCTGGGCCATCAGCCGCTCATGGAGTCACCGGCAGCCAAGGTCTACGGTCATCGGGCAGCAGGGCAGCCACGTGCAGCATCCTCCGCGCCTTCTTCTTCTGCGAGATGCCAATATGTACGAGCACGATCGTACATCCTGCTGCACCGTCAGCATCGACCGCCGGGCGACCCATGAACCCTCAACGTGCACCGTCGGCACTTTACACCGACGGCACACTAGCAAATACTTATAAATGTGTACAATCAATAAATTATGTATAAATACCAATAGAATCATAACAATAAACAGATATCAACCGTCCGTCGTTGTGTCTCATTTCCCCCCGCTGCGGCCAAGACACCCTTAGCCGTCGCTATGATCAGTCCGGTGAGTCTGCCGGGCTGGCAGCGGGTCCCCGCCGCCTACCTGCCGTCCTAACGCTGCTGCCCTGGGCGACCTGGGCACAGCTTCCTTCCTATCAACCCTTATTATATCTATGTATCTATTGTTAGGCAGGGCTAGGGCTCTAGGGACTTAGTGTCTTAGGGAATAGGGACTCTAGGCTCACTAGGGAGTTAGTTCCCTTCCTGACCGCATATCCCGGGCACGGGAGCGGTGCCTTACAACCACTGCCTCCCGCCCGTACACCAGTAGTTATGATTTTATAGGCATTCAAAGTTCGCTTAAATATTGAGTCCCGCCGACGGTCACGTGACCCCGTGTGACGTACATTCACAGCGTCCGCTCACTAGAAAACGGATATAAACATACTTAAATATTTTTTTTTTTTTGTAAATACAAACTTATTATACATATTAACACCCAGACCCATCACAGAAATTAAAATTGAATCAAACCCAAACTTGATGCGATTGTGTCGTTTTATTGCGAATTACCTTCCAGCTCTATCATTAGACCCCGATTACTATATAGAATTAAAATACTCATCAATACAAAACGAACGAGCCCAAACTCGATGCATTTAAGTCGTTTTATTATAGAGTTCCTATGGCCACCTTCCAGCTCCATCATCAGATCAGCTCCATGTCATCATAATATTGCATGGTCATCCAAATCACATGTGTTTGCGAAATTTCAGCTTAATCGGTTGCCTGGAAGTGGGTCTTAATTCAGCTTGCAAGATTCCACCCATACAAATATGAGCCAGTCACTGTAATATGACGTCACGCGCATAAAATGGCGGGCAGGCCGCCGCCCGCACATTTAAAATTCAATATCTTGGAAACTAATTGACGTATCGAAATAATTCTTTCACGTGTATTTTTTATTTTTAACAGAGAATACAGAAAGCTAAAAAACAAAATTAGTGAACATTCTTCATTCAGCAAAGTGTAATTTAGGATATCATTATAAGCATTTGACTGCGCGAGTGTCAGGGCTGTTCATTTATTATTTACGCACACTTAACGCGCCTGGAATCTAAGATGGCTTCTCTGGTATTTCAGCTGCGACTTTTGGCCAATAAAAACTGGCAATTTGAAAATTGAAACTTATCAAGAAAAGAAAAGAATGTCACTAACGCCCATATTCACAAACATTACTATGAGGTCTCACAGTGCGCGTGGACGCACAGGGTGACACACGAACCACAGAGCTCTATTCAACGCCGTGCGTTCGATTAGCTGCTTCACTTAAGCAAGCATCGTTTGTGAATACGGGCGTAAGTATTTAATTTTCTAAGCCAGTGTTTCTCAACCTTTTTCATGACGCGACCCCCCTAGCATGAAAAAAATTTTTGCGACCTCCCGACCTTTCGCTTTTGTTCATGCCTTTTACGAAGATGTTGTAGGGGCCGAATTCTTTAATCTACACAACATTTATGCATTTGCATACTTAGATTTTTACTGAGGTAGTTTTTACGACCTCTCGCGACCCCCCTATAGAGGCTTCGCGACCCACAGGTTGAAAACACTGGGAGATTAAGCTATTTTTTATTTAGTGACATAATAATAACTATCTTTGATTGTATTGAAGTACGTAAGAAGAAAGAAAACTGAGGCTGTATTTTCTCAGTTTCAGTCGATTTTCATCATACATTTGCATTAATGATAGTAATCTTGGTGCGAACTACAGATGTATTCATAGTATGTAAAATTCATGGAGTTCCTGTACGTGCCGATAGTGTACGTGCAAGTGCGTACATCATAAACTGTCGACCTAGTAGTTTATATCTTAACCCTTTAACAGTCATAACATACCTAATCAAAATTTTCATCGTTTTTGAACCTAAATAAGCGAATAAGGTTCAAAATATGGTGGGAAATATATTTCCACTGTCTTGTAAAGGCAAAAAGACTTTCAAACTAAAAGCCTGCTGCGCAAAGTTGCATAACTGCTATTGCAACTTCATGATAACCTCAAAAGGTCAGGGAATCTAATATCAAACATTAAGTATTGCAGTCCAGCCTTACAGCGACTTAGCTCGTGTGCTTTGCGGATTTGTTCATAAACTTTCTAGATTGTATTCTCTAGCTGAAGGTTGAAAGGTGAGCTTGATTGAAAAATCTTGGTGCACTTTTATACTACAAAAAAATAAACAAAACTTTTTATTCAATTTCTACCTCTAGCGTTCTATAGGTTTCTCTTTGATGTTTAGTGTTCAAGGAAAATACGTTTCAATTTTGTTGCACGTTTGTTGAAATGGAAATTCTATTTTTCGGGTGAAAATCAAATGTTACTGTGGGCTTTCACTTTCACTGAAGAAAGTATAAAACACAATTCCATAAAGAATATGCGATACATACTCTTTTCAAACTATTTAAAAACGTACTTTAATATTAAATCAAGTACAATTATCGCTCTCCAAAATCACAGGAAAATTACTCCCCTATTCGAACATGAAAGTTTGAAATTGTATCTTACTGGTGGTCAAAATGAAATATTATTTCCTACAAGTATTTCTCTGTTGGCTAACAAAAGACATGGCACCTTAATAAATATCACCCGGGCTGGGGCATTATAAATCCTTCTTCAGATTAGATACAGCTCGTAAGTCATGGCTAGACAGATATTGCTTTATTCGACCTATTTGGCTCAGTGGTTAGAAGACCTGCTATTTGACCAGAGGCAGCGGATTCGATCCTTTTAGAATACAAATATTGTGTGCAATGTGCATGACCGTAACTGTTTGTATTATTGAATTTATGTATATTTAAGCTCTCCTTTCAACCAGTCGGCATGGCAATCATTGTAGGAGGCCTAATGTTCAGGAGTAGACGTCCTACGGTGAAATGATGGAGCTCATTATTAGAAATCGCGTAAAGAGTTTGTAAGTGTGCTTGTACCTGGCAAACTTATTTCAATAACAAACGACTACAACATGATAGATGGGGCTCAACCCGGGGAAAGTTATAAAGTTATCTCAAAGTCACTGACTTGTTCCATTCTATGTTTTCCAACGAAACAAGGCTATTCTTGTAACTTCAGTAACATTCTAAGTTTCTTGTTTCGGGCTTGTATTTTATAATTATATGCCTAACTAAAGCTTAACTATTAGACTAGCTAAATGTAGTATGAAATCGTTTGGATGGAAAATGTTTTTGAAATGTGATGTACTAAGTAAAATCCCACCAAAACATAAATGTAAAAAAGGAAAGCCAAGATTAATACAAAAATTATGCCTGGCTGTGGGCTTCGCCGCAAAAACAATGGAGATCTAAATGAGTGCCAAGTTTATTTGAGGTTAGATTTGATTTGGCCAGTTTTCATTAGGTATATCAGTCATTTTATAAAGTTATTCAACATAATATACATATTGTTTAATTAAAGAAATCCCATCATTTCACAAGTTTGCAATATTAAAAAATACTGAAAAAATTTAACGATAAAGATAGAGCCGTTCATAACACTTAATGCATGAATAAATTATTTATTCCAGTTGCGGCAACAATACGATGGCTGGTTAATTATGGATGTTCGTTTCACAAATGGTTGAAAACACTGCAATTATATTTCAAATGTTTAATGAAGCTGTTTTGTGGTAGCGGTAAAAATATATTATTTAGATCACCACATTTTGTGTTCATGTGAATCATTAATTAAGTTTATAGACTTTCATTCGAATGTTTTAACCTTTTAAAAGTATTGAAATTAAAAAGCAAACTCCAGACGCTTCTGTGGTACTTTCATTCTGTCATTAAAAAGAAATGGGTCAATTTCTTTGATTGAACAACTCAATACCACTCAGCGATCGCGGCTGTTAAATCTGTCCTTTTATTGCCTTCCTGGTGGGCCATAAAATAAAGATGTGGTGGATGCCATACAGACATCCGCTATTGTTTATACTTGTATATTCAGGAAATCAATGATGATACAGTTGCATGTTACATTACAGAAAAATGCCTGACTAATTTAAACATATAGCAGTTAAAGATTTCAGATCACAAAACTATTGTTATGATGATCACATACAAATTGTTTTGTTTCACAGTAGGTAGACCTGGCATTATTGAAGGTATATAAACCCAATTACTGTACTGTAACTGTACCAACTAGATTACGTTGTATCAATTTATTGAAAAGCGGGTTTTCTTAACGTTATATGCTAGGAATCGAATAAAGAGAAAATTGGGTGGAATCCAATGATGTAGCTAGGTGAACTAAAGGTCATAAATAAAATAAGAAAACTAGGTTAAGCTACGTATTACGACGAGGAGTATACTGTTCTGTATCCTAGGTATTAGCTGATAATCTAAATATATACAGGGTGTTAGGTAAATGGGTATATGAGCCGACACTAACCCATGTTAACATGGGCATATAAATGGTATGGTGAAGTCAGAAAATTGATATTTTCATTTTAATTATTTTAATTTTCATAAAAATCGGATTTTACAAAATTTATTTTGTATGAAAATTAAAAAAAATAAAATGATGCTATCAAATTTCTGACTTCACCATACCATNTTTTCATAAAAATCGGATTTTACAAAATTTATTTTGTATGAAAATTAAAAAAAATAAAATGATGCTATCAAATTTCTGACTTCACCATACCATTTATATGCCCATGTTAACATGGGCTAGTGTCGGCTCATATACCCATTTACCTAACACCCTGTATAACTCAAAGGTGACTGACTGGCTGACATAGTGATCTATCAACGCACAGCCCAAACCACTGAACGGATCGCGCTGAAATTTGGCATGCAGGTAGATGTTATGACGTAGGCATCCGCTAAGAAAGGATTTTACGAAACTCCAACCCTAAGGGGGTTAAACGGGATCCACGCGTGCGAAGTCGCGGGCGGCCGCTAGTTCTTTATACATTTAGATCCAACTAGCTGACCCGGTAAACTTCGTACTACCTATTTTCATCAAAAACAATGCAGGATTCTAATGGTGAAAGAATTTTTCAAATCGGTTTAGTCGTTTTAGAGATACAACTAAATTAGTTTTCCGTTGGTAGGTATGTTAATAAGAAGCAGTTGTTTCGAAATTCCTGTTAAACTTTCTGAGTGCATACATTGCGAGTTGGTGCTCTAAATCGTAGTTAGGTAGATAGTAAGCTAGATACTTATAATAAATAAACATCAGAGCTTAAGTTAGCAAGTTTAGAAGTCGGTAAATCTCTGATAAGCATCCGCGTTTGCTCCGGGCGATGCATGGGTCGGTGAGCGCGCACTGCACTTTAATATTGCCTCTTTGCAAGCTTCTTATCTAACTTGCATAATTTACGTGCACTCGGGGAGGGGATGAGGTTGGTTCTCTACAATGATGTAAGGATTGAAATATTTTGCGATTTAATACAGTTTATTTGCAGGGGATGAAATGATGTTAGTTTGTAAAAGCTCTTTTAGTAACAGGATATTATTGTGAACTCTACGGGTCCTTATTTTTTGACTAAAGTATACAAAATTAATGAATCCCTGCTGAACAATACTTCTTTATTACTTGTGACACATGCTACACTTCTTAACGTAGGCTATGTTTCGTTAAATGACTATTTATGACTGTTATTTACCTATAGTTATTTTACTTGCGCCTAATAGTGGTAGGTGACTAGGATATAATTCTAGAGGTATAATTCTGTGGTCTTAGTATCATGGGCATGATGGTAGCGTCGGATACTGGGGAATGGAAGAGTCGGTTACTGGGTAAGGGTATGGCAGCGTCGATTATTGAACTGTCCTTACGTCGTCTTAGATGTTAGAGACTGCTGCATACAGTCAATGGGAACAGCCTACATTTTTTTTCTAAACTCACCCCTTCTACATCCTCCACCACGTGCGGGCCAAGCGAGGCGAGCGTGCTTCACTTGCACGAGGGCGGCGAGCAGATAGAATTTCGACCAATGACCCCAAGCTACCCATCCTTATCGCTCGCGTGTAATTATATTGCTGTCGCGCTCGCATACTCACTGCGGTCCGCCCGTCGCACAGTCACGACAGCAATATAATTACGCGACTGTGCGACGGGCGGCCGCAGTGAGTGTGTGAGCGCGACAAAAATACAATTACACGCGAGCGATAAGGATGGGTAGCTTGGGGTCATTGGACGAAATTCTATCTGCTCGGCGACCGGACTTTAGTTACTACACTACTACTGTCGCTTCCACTCACCCCCTCTACGTCTTCTACCACGTGCGGGCCAAGCGAGGCGAGCGTGCTCCACTTGCACGAGGGCGGCGCGCGCGACGCGCAGCGCTTGTGCGCCTTGAACTTGCACAGCTCGCACGCCAGCGCGTGCGCCGTGCCCAGCGCGCCGAGAGGCTCGCGGCACACGTTGCAAAAGATGGCTAAAGTCCGGCCGAGCAGATAGAATTTCGTCCAATGACCCCAAGCTACCCATCCTTATCGCTCGCGTGTAATTGTATTTTTGTCGCGCTCACACACTCACTGCGGCCGCCCGTCGCACAGTCGCGTCAGTAATATAATTACGCGCGAGCGATAAGGTAGGGTAGCTTGGGGTCATTGGACGAAATTCTATCTGCTCGGCGACCGGACTTTAGTGACTACACTACTACTGTCGCTTCCACTCACCCCCTCTACGTCTTCTACCACGTGCGGGCCGAGCGAAGCCAGCGTGCTCCACTTGCACGAGGGCGGTGCGCGCGACGCACAACGCTTGTGCGCCTTGAACTTGCACAGCTCGCACGCCAGCGCGTGCGCCGTGCCCAGCGCGCCGAGGGGCTCACGGCACACGTTGCAGAAGGTGGGACGTGCGTGTGTTGCTGCATACCTGGGGACAACATTTTGGTGTTATTAAAGACTTCTATTACTTCAGGCAGAATCGCTAAAATCAAGTGGCAGTGGGCGGGGCACATAGGTCGTAGAGACGATGGCCGTTGGGGCAGAAAAGTTCTCGAGTGGCGACCATGGGCTGGAAGACGTAACGTGGGCAGGCCTCCTACTAGGTGGACCGACGATCTGGTAAAGGTCGCGGTAAGAGCCTGGATGCGGGCAGCGCAGGACTGTGCATTGTAGAAGACCTTGGAGGAGGCCTTTGTCCAGCAGTGGACGTCATTTGGCTGAAACGAACGAACGAACGATTACTTCAGGATAGGATAGTTATTTTTTTATGTGACAGGAGGCAAACGAGCAGACGGATCACCTGATGGTAAGTGATTACCATCGCCCATAGACATCCGCAGTCCCAGGGGCGTTACAGGTGCGTTGCCAGCCGTTAAGGTGAAGATACGCTCTCTTCTTGAAAGCTTGCAGGTCGTATCGGTCCGGAAACACCGCAGACGACAGTCCATTAAACGAGACTATGCCCACCTAGTTAACTAGGGGCTATATCTTGATCGAAAATAAGAAAAAAATATCTTGTTAAGTACACATTAGTCCATTGATATACTTTTTATGGACTACTAGCTTTCCGCCCGCGGCTTCGCCCGCGTGGAATTTTGTCTGTCACAGAAAAACTTTATCGCGCGCGTCCCTGTTTCAAAAACCGGGATAAAAACTATCCTATGTTCTTTCCCGGGACTCAAACTATCTTTATGCCAAATTTCATCAAAATCGGTTGCGAGGTTTAAGCGGGAAAGCGTAACAGACAGACAGACAGACAGACAGACAGACAGACAGACAGAGTTACTTTCGCATTTATAATATTAGTTGGGATCAAAACGTGCCTCTTTTATAAAATTTTGTATATCAAAGAGGATTATGATGTCACTATTTCGCGAATTCAATTGACCAACTCTTTATTGATTTCAAAGCTACCAGAATCAAATTATACAGCAGATTGAAACTGCAGCGTGCCCTACGGTTCCATCAGCATCATAGCTCTAGTTTAATAACTAGATGGATATGGCTAATGGCTTTATTCTAGTTACTGCCACTTATTGCTCACCAGTGGTGGTCCCCAGAAGATGGGCGAGCGACCAGGTCAGCCACATCGGCACCGCGGTGCAGGGCGCCTCGCAGCACTCCCGCTCACAACTCCATTCACATTATAGTTCTAAGGCTTTATTCTAGTTATTATAGCAAATAGCAGCAGCAGCACTTTATTCTAATTGCTCACCAGTGGTGGTCCCCAGAAGATAGGCGAGCGACCAGGTCAGCCACGTCGGCACCGCGGTGCAGGGCGCCCCGAAGCGCTCCCGCCCACGACTCCATTTCTCCGCGACTGTCCGCGCACAGCACGAGGCTGCGGCTAGCTGTTATTACCTGTGCGACAAAGAATTTTACGATAAATATTTTTCATTGATCAGAAAATGACGAGTCTCTATTGAGAGGACAAAAAGCTCGGTAAAACTATACACCGCCCGTCAATGCACGGAAACCTTCGAAATCTGAAACATTTTCGGCAGTAAAGCTTATTGTGATCCAATGACGAAGGTTGTATGATTTTGGATGAAAAAGATTCACGGTATCCTACACTTACGCCCGCATTCACAAACGATGTTTGCTTAAGTGAAGCAGAAAATCTAACGCACAGCGTTGAATAGAGCTCTGTGGTTCATGTGTCACCACCCTATGCGTCCACGCGTACTGTCAAAAGTCACAATAATGTTTGTGAGTACGGGCGTAAAACAATATTTGACACAGAGCTGCTGCGTTCCTTAGTAGAAGCTACTCCGAACAACGGTAGATACTTGAAGTTTCGGATGGATAGAATCCCTCCTTGTATTTCCTATTTCGTTATAATAAAGGAAGAAAGCAATCTCTCGTAGCTAAATTACTTGCCGTGATATCTTGCTCAGTTAGCCTTATCGCAATGGTTGGGCTATCAACTTCGTAAATTCACTTTAAAAGTTGTTATGGCAAAAGTGGCTATCTGCTCGTTGAATTATGACTCCTTTTTAAACAAGCTTAAAGTTTTCGCATTCACTAACTTCGTATTTTTGTACTGTAATACGAAAGTGCTTTTCGTTATAGCTCATAGGATGAGAAAAGTACAGATGAATAGCTATCTTATTATATTTTTCGCGTAGGCATCAAATCTTTACTCACACAACCTTTAAATGCCAGATGTGAAAAAACAAGTTAGAATTTCCATGAAAGTGGAGAAACAATCATCGTGATTTGAAACCGAATCACTATATCAACATTTATTTTCACTTCACAGTCGTATTTACTAACCAAACATCCATCAGTCATGCACAAACAACGCGATTTCAAAGCGACAGTCTTAATTTATTTCGAACTCAATTGTTTGTAAAATTGAATCGGAATTAGCATACAGTTCTACAAGATACAGATGTACAGAAGCACTCGTAACTAGCCGCCGCACAGCTAGTAAGAAAATAACCCTCCTTATGGCGCAGTCGGGTAACTATACCTAGTAATACTTAGTCTTAAACTTTATATTTGACCACCGCGCCTGGTCTAGTGAAGAACACCTGCTTCAGACCCAGAGGTCCAGGTTCAATTTCCAGTAAGGGAAAATTTTTTTGTTCGGTTTGGTTTGTGGTGGGCTTGTTCTAAGTCGTCATGGCTAGCTACCACCATCTTCTATTTATTTAATCTGTCGCCATAACCACATGTTAAAAGCATTGATGTGCTCCGGCAGTTAGAGGTAAGATAGCCAGTTCCTATGTTGTTGAAGATTGCGGGTGAAGCTCACTTCCACCTTCAGCCTGATCATCACGTCGCAAATATATTTTCGTGTAACATTTAGGAAGGAGGAAATAGTTCTTCTGTACCTAATTGTATTGTCGTTGAGCCATTCCGACCGTTTCAGCGGCAGTTACTGTGGACGTGACTCAGATAGTTCCAGGTCGTAAAAATTTGCAACGTCAGGGGAGTCGTGTTCATGAATATTATTACAGAATAGATGGTGAATTGCCGTGAAATTGTCCCGTACGTCATTATGTAAATGGTCATCGTAAAGGTACAATGTTACAGTCGTTTATGGACTAGACTAAACTATGTAGATAAGATGTAGTTCTTCTCAGAAATTTATAATAATTTTACCTTCGAGGATTTTGGGATACATCCCGCAAAAGTTTTTATTTTTGCTTTGCAAATAAAACCTTGTAAATGCTGTTACCGATGACCTCATAGACCTCAGGTAGCAAGAAGGCGCTGGTTGCAGGCTGCTACCAACCGGTCAATATGGAAATTATTGGGGCTGGCCTATGTTCAGCAGTGGACGTCCTGTGGCTGTAATGACAATAAAGCTGTCTTTATTGATTGGAGGGATGAACGTGTTGTGACTTGCCGACTTGAGGTGTCTGATATTCACTAGATGTATGGACTGGGAATAAGAACTTTTCATGCGTAGTAAAAGGACAATGACCAAAAGTGGTCCAAATGTCCACCACCAATGAGACCTATATTGGCTTATAGTCCATTAAATAGAGATTAACTTTCAGTATGGGACGAAAAAAAAATAAGCTGTCAGTAAAAAGTTATGACTGTTTAAAAAGTTGTAGTAGTTTACGTGCTAATCTCAGGAACTACGGGTCCGATGTGAAAAAATCTTTTTGTAATAGATAGCCCATTTATCAAGGATGGGTTTAGAATAAATAACATCACCCTACAACCAATAGGGGCGGAATAGTAAAGACAAATGTTGTAAAAATGGGAAATATTATTCAAACAATTTTCACGCGTAGGTACAAAGTCGTAGGCACAGCTAGTATAATATTTAATAAAATTCATCTATAACCCCGCGCCACATGCGACATTACATAACATGCGTAGATTAGTCCAAAATGTGCAATGGATAGAATGATATCAAGAACATTTTTCGGATGAAAAGGTAAAAAACAGACTTTTCATTCAGTCATAACTTTTTACTGACAACATATTTTTGATTACGGTTTGGCTATAATGAATCAATATTTAGAAGACTATTTTACTACATAGGTCTCGTTAGTGGTGGACATTTGGACCACACTCCGTACATTTTTGGTCATTGTCCTTTTGGTGTTAAAGATTAGTTTTCTTAAGAATAGCATTTCCTCGCGTAAAAAATAAGATCTATCGTATAAGTAGTATCTATTGATGCATTCAGTAAAAGGTTTGCTTTTTGTATTTAGTTTTCGCGTCGAAACTTGCAGTTTCACAGTTCCATAAGAGAATTTCCACGCTTTCGATTCCATGTCACGTACGATGCTCGTACGTCATGCATTCCTCGTTGTACCGACTGCTAAATTTAGCTCTCGTTACCGGTTCAGTTGAGTGTTGTTGTTAGCATTTATAATTAGTGCTAGTTAATTTATCGGAGCCACGTGCGAGTGAGTTTACAAACGTTGCGGTCAATGCGTTTAGAGTTTGAGATGGGAGTAGAAGGCTTGTGTTGAATTAACGCACCAATCTTTCAGAAGAGCCTTAACCTGCTACGAGACCACGATTGCCTAAGAAGATAGATCGTTCATATTTATTTCAATAAAAATCAGTGTACTGTCATACCTACTTTAGATCATTGGACATACATGAGTGGGTCACAAAATACTGTCGAATACATAAAATTATCCAATTTAATTGCCTCCCCAACCCATCTGGCTAGAGTAAGGAGTGTAGGCAAGTCCTTCATTTATTGTTTCTGATTAATTAGAGAGGTCATGCTCGTGGATTGGAGACCAAAATAGAGACCTAGTGATGACGATGTAACTTAATATGAAAGTCCCAAATAAAGATTTTCTTCCAAGTTAGATGTTGATAAGTATCTTGGAAGGTTTCAATCTCGATATAGACAAATATGCAAAAGGATACTGAGTTTTACGTACGTTGTGGGTAAAGCTCCAAAAATAAACGACTGAACTGCATGTACAATCGTTACGTACTTAAAAATTTACAGTCAATAATACTTATCCGGCCTTTGATACTATTGACTTGTTTCTCCTTCTCTTTCTCTAAAACTTTTTCCTGCATCTGTGATTTTCATGAGTTATGAAAAAGAATTAGAAATACAAAATAAGACCATGTCTTCCATCTGAGTCAAGAAGGAAAATTATGAAAATACCTTGTTAGCAGATGGTTTTTTTACATGATAGTTTTGGTTGTGCCAAAGTCCAGTTACTAGAAACGATATCATGAATACAAATTCGTAGTTGAAAGTGAGTTACTTAGCAGATCGCGTCATACCTTAACATATTATACGCATTAAGCGTGTAGTATTTGCAAAGCAATAGCGAAATACAGAGGGAGTGCCGCAGGGCACTCTACTCGGGCCTGTGCTATTTGCCCTAGGCACGAACCCATTAGGTTACATTACGCCCCATTATGGCGGCTCTAATTCTAATGCAAATTGTGTCACTTGACGAGCTAGCCTTGCTCTGGTTTTATATCGATCCCTTGTGAATACAACTTTTAGTATAAAAGCTGTTTTTATGATATAATAAACGCGAAAGTTTGTGAGGATGTTATTCCTATACGCAAAAAACTACTAGAGTTTTGTTGATGAAACTTTACGATGTTATAAGCCATACATTGTGTAGCATAGAGGACGTAAAGTAGAATCTAGTACCTACTTTCTGTAATACGCGATGTTTTGATTATGTAATTTGCAGCTAAGTATGTGTATGAAACAAATTCTGTACACTAGCATATAATTTCGTTATAACTAGATTGTATGTAAACACTAATTTGTAGACGTCCTTTACCGTAAGTCTAGCAGGGGTGGGATATTTATAAATACGGGGGTTTGCACAAGTTATGGCCGTTCGAGCGTTAACAGGTGACAGGCTGCAAACAGGTTGACGGCTCAGTTAAGTTGAATTGGCAGATCAATATACTTACTTAATATTATAAAATGAAGATTTATTGTTCATGCTCATCTAAGGATACTGATTCGAATTGATCATTGAAAATCATCATCAGGTACCTAATTGAGAATGTTACTAGGTATGCAAAATCACTTGAAACCTACATATGTTACAGTTAAGCTTTTACATTTACAAATACATTAGTTTTTATTTCATTCAAAAATACCCAGTAGTTATGATTTTATAGGCATTCAAAGTTCGCTTAAATATTGAGTCCCGCCGACGGTCACGTGACCCCGTGTGACGTACATTCACAGCGTCCGCTCACTAGAAAACGGATATAAACATACTTAATTATTTTTTTTTTGTAAATACAAACTTATTATACATATTAACACCCAGACCCATTACAGAAATTAAAATTGAACCAAACCCAAACTTGATGCGATTGTGTCGTTTTATTGCGAATTACCTTCCAGCTCCATCATTAGACCCCGATTACTATATAGAATTAAAGTACTCATCAATACACAACGAACGAGCCCAAACTCGATGCATTTAAGTCGTTTTATTATAGAGTTCCTATGGCCACCTTCCAGCTCCATCATCAGATCAGCTCCATGTCATCATAATATTGCATGGTCATCCAAATCACATCATCATCATCATCATCAACAGCCCTTTACAGTCCACTGCTGGACTATGAGCCTCCTCCACTATAGCGGAGGGTTTTGCCATAATCTCCACGCTTGGCAGGCGGGTTGGAGATCGCAGTTTAAAAGGTTGATGATTTTCAGAGAGCGCTGCTGCCCATTCTATGTTTGATGTGAAGTCCAAATCAAATGTGTTTGCGAAATTTTAGCTTAATCGGTTGCCTGGAAGTGGGTCTTAATTCAGCTTGCAAGATTCCACCCATACAAATATGAGCCAGTCACTGTAATATGACGTCACGCGCATAAAATGGAGGGCCGGCCGCCGCCCGAACTTTTAAAATTCAATATTTTGCATTTCGCATTAATTCTTTTGCATTTTGTAGCTTGCCGAATTTTTACTGTACTGTAAAACTTTGCCGCAACCCTAACATCATTTACACATTAAGTAATAGTTTAATTTTGTCGAAGCTCTGCAATTTACTACTTTAGATCCTATCTGTGGACAATGGTGCTGGTTGCATTGTTACAAAATTTTCAAATTATTAAGATTAGTACATAAGCCCTCAATGTAACTGTTTGTTGTCCCAAATAAAGAGAAAAAAAAAATATCTTGGAAACTAATTGACGTATCGAAATAATTCTTTCACGTGTATTTTTTATTTTTAACAGAGAATACAGAAAGCTAAAAAATAAAATTAGTGAACATTGTTCATTTAGTCTGCACTGGAGGAGCACGACCCTCTAATTTACTAGCAAATGGAGGATTTGGCTTACACTCCCCACGCTGGCCAGACGGGTTCAAATCAAATCAGTTTATTTGCGTGAAAAGTGGTCTACAAGTTCTTACAATATTAGAATGTCCGCACAGTCCACCAGAAGCTGGCATGCAAATATTGTTAACAATATATTTAATACATTAAAAATTAATAAATTAATACATTGTTTTTTGGGTTGGGGAGGCGAATTGAAAATATTTGTATTTAATGAGATAATCTATCCAGAATGACTATGATCAATACGAGCAGAGAAAATTATTCAAACAATTTTTACGTGTACGAAGTCGTAGGCACAGCTAGTATCAATATCAAACATGGCGATTAAGCAAATAGCTAGCAATTACCGTCGTTACTTTAATGGTCGGTTGGACGACTATTGAATGTTGACTCGGAAATACTCGTAATTGATTGCTTTTAATTTTTAATGACGTTTAATGGACGCTAGAAGAAGGTAGTATTTTTCTTTTGTTTCTTAATTACTGTTTTGCTAACAAATTGTATGTTCGGTTGTTATTTGTAAAAGGAATAAGGCCTATATCACTAACATTTGCGCGAAAACATGGGATCGAGCTTTATAAAAATCCGAAGCTCACCGTAAAAATGATCTACCTCGCTTTAGATTTTTCAGGAATTTATTACACTTGAAACTACTTAGGGCTGATTTTTCAATCGTCAGATATCTTTTAACTGAAGAATAAACGTGTCATTTTGACATATTTCCTATACTGAAACTGTCAATATGCCAAACTTATTCTTCAGTTAAAAGTTATCCGACGATTGAAAAATCAGGCCTTAATCAAATAGAAAAACGTAAATAAATTATTAATTTGTTTGATAACAAAAATATATTTTCCCTCAAATGTCGTGGATTTAATAAAGGTTTAAGGTCTTGTTTTCTTGTGTAACTAAAACTCGCCACAAAGTTTTGCGTAAAGCAATCTCAGCAGGACCTCCTAGATCTTTTAGCGAAGTTTCAGGCAATTAATTCCCCATGACTTTAACTTTAAACTCTCAGCGTGAAATCAGCTACAAACACACACTAAAGACAAACCCGGAGCCCCGACTTTGCACTCCCGGTCGGAGTTCCCGAGTCCTCCCAAACTTTACGTATCGCGGTACTTAATGACGTCTTAAGTTTGCGGTCACGAAACTGGCGACGGTCGAGCGATGGCAGGGCGACGCGACGACTGAGCGGCGGCGATGCATAGGTACAACAACATGGACAGATATTTTGAAAATCTATACTAATATTATAAATGCGAAAGTAACTCTGTCTGTCTTGCTCTCACGCCTAAACCACTGAACCGATTTTGATGAAATTTGGCATAAAGATAGTTTGAGTCCCGGGAAAGGACATAGGATAGTTTTTATACCGATTTTTGAAACAGGAACGTGACACGCGGGCGAAGCCGCGGGCGGAAAGCTAGTTATAAATAACTTGAAAAAATCAAACTGCCTAAGTAGCTCAGTTGGAAGAGCAGTCGGCCGGCAAGCGGAAGGTCGTGGGTTCAATTCTCGCCTTAGGCAGTTCGTTTTTTTTCAAGTTATCTATAATTTTCAAATTAGTTTAAGATGCATCTCTTAATGCTAAAAATTAAATAACTATGGACAGATATGGTGACGCGTACGAAACGGGAGGCGGCGGAGCGGGGCGATCGCAATACCACTCCTCATCGCCGCCGCTCCGCCCGTTTCGTACGCGTCACCATATCTGTCCATAGTTATTAAATTTTTAGCATTAAGAGATGCATCTCAATCATCTCCTCATCGCCGTCGCGTCGCCTCGCCATCGCTCGGCCGTCGCCAGTTTCGTGCCCGCACACTTACACTTAAGTAGCGGAGCGTGGAAGCGTTCCGCAAACTTTTTAAGGCGATATCGATGTGTTCTTAATTTTATAGAACTTAATTGGATGGGATAAGGTCTGTTGCTTCAATTTATCGACTGCCTCTTCGAGAATATCTTTGATGTAGTGCGCTAATTTCAATTTGCGCATCAGACTCTAAACTATTATTGTAATTTGTATTGCTGTCGTCTATACTTTCTCAAAAGATACGAGTAACTCTTCACAATTCTGCGCATATTTACTATCATTTACTCTCTTAGATTCTAGAACTCTTTACCTGGCATTATAATAATCCCTTTTTCTGTTGGAAACTTCTTTGGAAAACCTATAATTACTTTCCGGAATGAAATTATTGACAATAAAAATTGATTTATAAAACCATGAAGCCTTACCACGGTCGATTCTCAAAAGCACAATAATTGTATTTTTATCAACAAAATCCCATAAAAATACTGGCATCGTCTTCTAGTCATCTAGTGGAATAAATGAAACTTTTTACAAACAAAAGGTAATAATGCCCACAAAGGCGGTCGCGGTGGCTGGACAGCTGAATGCCGCCGAAAGCGGCGAAATGCTCAACGAATTTAATTTCTCTGCTTTTTAATTTATACAGGCTAGCCAATGTGTAGAGGTCCCATTTTTTTAAGAAAATCAGATTAAACAATACAAAAATATTAATACTTATTTTGTTTGTCGTAGCTTTAGCAGTATTAGAGGTGTTTCTGACAACTTTGAGCCGGAGAGCTTTTTGTCTCAGTAAAATTACATTCTTTTCAATGCTACGAATAGGTTTTGTTTCATATAGGTATGTTCCTATTGTATTTTTGACGGTTCTTTTATTTCCGAAAATCTCTTCTTTAAATCACGTGGATTTTCAGAAGCGTTTGTGCCATCAAAACTATTGTTTATCATTGAACGAATGCTTATAAATAAGTAGGACATACTGTATTTCTATGGCATTGTTCACAATGAACATTAATGGGGAAGAGAAGCGAAATATACTGTCTTTGTCTATGTATTGCTGACAACACATTACATTTTCATACTAGATCCTTATATAGTAGTTTTTGCCTGCCTTTACGACGCTTTTACATTTCATTAGAACCTTCAAACTTTATTGTATCATAGTAGAACCGGAGCTTTTTTCACAGTATAATTATTGAAAGTAAATTAATCACTCACTGGCTGCTGCGATACAGGCCGCGAGCCTAGTGCAGGAGCCGCTGTTAAACTCAAATTATGTAACAATTTTAGCAATAAAGTTTATTTATTATTATTCTCTTTATTAACCTTGGTTCTAAATTTTAAATATTTTTTTACAATGTAAATTATCAAAAAAAATTAATAAAAATACATTATAAAAAATACTTAAAAATAGTTATTCCGCTGGTAGCGGAGCAGGGCCCAAGCTACCGGTGGTCAGGGTCACAGGCTGAGGAACCTCCGGACAATGCGTGCCGTGCTGAGGATCACCGCCTTTTGCATCTGACCCTTGAGCCAACCATCCAGCGAGAGCTTCTTTAGATGTTGGTCGAAGCTCTTCGCTATTAGCCCGTTTGCCGAGACAACTATCGGGACAATGATCGTCGAGTCAACATCCCACATGGCGGTCACCTCGTGGGCCAAGTCAAGGTTATTATTATTATTATACATTGTAACATTTGATTCAGCTGTTTTGCAATAAAAATGTAGAACTTGATGTATCAGCTACTTTTCTCATGTACATTGCATCAAATCAAAAGTTAAGAAAGTTCACGATCACATCCGAGCCACTTACTACCAGCTGCTCCGCTCAAAATTCCAATCATATTCAGCTTGACGCCGACGGCACTTCGAGGAAAACACTGTGGCTCTTATGTGTTTGTAATAGGTGATATTTCCCAATAAAAATGTGTAGTCTGATGTGCTGTCTGGGATATTATAATAATGTTTTACGCAACACGAGGGAGAATTCACCAGTTCACGACATCAAAGAATTCACCAGTTCACGACATCAAAGAGCACGTAAGGCCGGGTTTCCACTAAGGCGGAGCGGTGCGGAGACGAGAGATGTGCGGCAAAGCTGGCAGGCTATTTTCACCAAAGCGGAGCGGAGAAGAGAGGAGCGGAGCGGAGACGAGCGGAGCGGTGCGGAGACGAGAGGCCATGTGTGCGCTGTGCGTAACTGTCAGCTGTCAGTTTATTGCTGTAGATGACCTATACTGAAATGTCCCACCAAACTCATTGACAGAGGGCATCGTTCAACTATTTGGTTTACAACATGGCAAAAATCGGAACCAGCGATCCGGTATTGACGGTGGCGCCAACGCCTTGGTGGAAACGGCCTCATTGTTAATACGGTTGTATAACCGTATTATAATTGGTAATACGGTTGTTTCCTGACTTTTGTCTTAGAACTTGTCAATTTTAACTTACCAAACTTAAAATTTGCATGGAATTTATTGTCATAAACTTAAAATTAGTCAAATAATTTCTTCAAACGTGTGCGACATTAGTAACTGTTCTATTTGTTATTTTCGTGGTTAACGGTGCTGGTTGTGCATTTATTTAAGATATATCTGTAAGACTTTTTGTAAAACCGTTTGTACAATTGTTTGTTGTCCCTAATAAAATAAAATAAAATAAAAATTGTTTATTTCAGTGGCGCCGTAAAGTGTGATGTGTGACGGAATGTGAAATGGTGACGAGTCGCTCTTTTTATGTATTTATTTTTGTTAAAGGATTTAATGGATAAAGGATCTGTTTGATAGTCAACAGTATCACCCCTTGGCATAAATTACAGCGACGACTCATTGCCTTAAAACCCTCATGGAAAGGATGCTTTAAATTGATGAGTGGTTGAGTGAATGAGATATGAGTTATTTAAATAATGACAACAGTGTTAATTATATGAAATTACGTTTTTAATCGATGTCGTACAGTCTGGTTATAATACCTGTTAGCCTTTATGAAAGTCATAACCTGGCATTTTTAATGACTGCCATAATATTTATAATGCGACATAATCATAAGAGTTGGATATAGTAGCTCTAATAAATGAAACATCTTCCATATTTCATAATGAACACGGTGAATTTTTCAGAAGGCCAAAGGGTTGTGTGTTCCATTTCATTCGCTTATTCATTTAACCAATGAAATGAAATATTGTATATTCATGCGTACTTAATGAAATTTAAATTACAAAGGAAATAAAAGCGAACCATTAAATAAATATTTAAAAATTCCAAAAATCATAATATCCACCAAGCCGAAGCGAGAATGCTGGCTGCATTCCTATTTAATTTATTTCGATTGTCATTTACGCAAATGTGTGGAATATTAAATCTCCAACCAGGTATATCTGGTACCTTTTGAACTATTTAACTTACAAACAAGTACCGTATTAACACAACAAATTGTGTTGTCTAGTATATTTACATTTAATATGCTCAATTTATCTCCTGGGACCGCTAAGATGCGGTTACTGTGTAGTTATGTGAACGTTTGACTCGCTAAGTACGCACTTATCTTTATTTTAGAACAACGCTACTCGTGGCATTTATAATAACATGCTGAGATGATTATTTAATACATACTTAGTTTAATAACTTTGATGTAGTAGGCACTTTGAAATGTATTTAACGCTCTTACTAGCGGTCGTAAATCGATTAACTCTCCTTATTTTTATTTCAATATGCTCTTAAAGTCAACCTACAAGGTGTACTGACGACGACGACCTCATAAAGGTATCAGGAAGGCGCTGGATGCTGACCGCTACCAACCGGGCGCGATTTGGAATTCATTGGGGGAGGCCTATGTTCAGCAGTGGACGTCCTGTGGCTGAAATGATGATGATGCTTTTACAGTAACATTAACTAATGTATCACATTTGTTATCAACTATCTTTCGGCGCACCAAAACCTCCACTGATCGATATTGTGTAACATTACATTAAACTCCTTAAGATCACTCGGCTGATTTATTTAAGGAATGGTCCTTCGAGCCGGCCCGAAAGGTTGCCGTTTGAAGAAAAGCCAAATTGTATTTGGAACTCGTATATTTAATTTACCCTGCAGTCGATAAGCCAACAAAGTAAAATAGCCGGCCACTGTCGGGAAATCTCATCCCGGGGAAAAACAAAAGACGAGCGTAAAATCGTTTTTAGAGGGTAGCGAATGGTTCGTTAACTGCCCGAATTGTCTTGGCGGCTGCGAAGTGGGAAGCTGGGACAATTTGCTTCGAGAACTTGGGAAATGGGGAAGTGGGAAAAAAGGACACGGTTTGTTACGGAGTGGAATCTGAAATGAGATTGAAATATTTATTTGGTCGTTGATGTTGAATTTTTAGGTCAGCAAGCTTTAAAGTTGGTATTTTTGTACATTTATTTTAAGGGTTTCCTAGAAAATCAGAGTAAGCAATGCGCATCTGAATAGAGCTAATGTAGCTCTACAAGATTTCATACTGAATACATATTTGAAACTCGCCTGCTTTTGATCTGCAATTGCGGGTGTGAATAGAAGCAAATTGTGACAACATATTATGATCCGCCATATAACGAAGCCTTTTTTTTGCTGAAAATAACAGTAAGACGGTAGACGAATACGATTACGTAGTCGAAACCGAAAGGTGATTTTTATGGGCGTATCTAATTTCCTTTCGTATAAAGACGAACTCAATCTTTCGCTCAACAAATCATCATCATCACCATTTAGTCTCCACTAAAGTAGCAAGTCCGTCTCAAATTTACCAGAGGCAAATGGAAGATTTGACTTGCACCGGGCTAAACGAATATCTTTTTAGTAAGACATTGACATTTAGTAAGACCGTGCATTGTGGAAAATCTTGGAGGAGGCCTTTGTCCAGCAGTGGACGTCATTTGGCTGATACGACGAAGACATTGTGCATGTTAGTGTCATAATACGAGGAAGGGTGGATTCGACCAAACAAGAGTAAATATTAATCTAAGAATAAATCATCAGTTTTGACATCTTTCCCATACTGAAACTGTCAATGTGTCAGTTATACCAGGAGTTATTCTCGGATAAAAGTTTGGTCGAATCGGGCCTAAGTTGTGTTGTGTTTCTTCTGAAATACAACCCTAAACTGGTATCTTAAGAATGATTACGAAATTCTTAAAAGCGAAATAAGACGTAATTACAGTAAATTACAGTAATCACAGCAGAAGTGTCTTGACACCATTCTAAGGCGCATTCCCGGTTCCACTCGCCATCAAATTAAGGATAATTACTCGTAAATCTAACGACTTTTCTGGACTTATATAAAATTTGTCGTTATTTAAAACGAAGGAAATTCTAAAATTTCACAAAACTGTCACCATCGCAAACACTGAACCGAGTTTTAATCCCGGTTTTAAAAGGTTAAACGTAAGTAAAAAAGCAAACAAAAATCAGAAAAATCATTTATTTTATAGTCATTTTAACTTTAGTGGTAGGTATTTTTGGACAAAAAGTTTACATTATTTGATTCATTTCCTCGGCTGATCATTTATAAGAAGATACCTATTTGAAGTATTTGCGCCAAAAAAAAATCAACACAATAAGTATGCACTTCAACTTGTGAAAAATTCAAAACAAAAATACTGATTATAAAAATTCCACCCTGCCGATATTTCATAATGGCCTATCGATAAATATTTTACATAGAAATACATTAATTATATCTTTCGTATGTAACTTAATGCCAAGAACTAGTAATCAACAAATAACAAACACAGTAACTTAATTTAAATCGCATTTGTATTACAATTGCGTGTTGCCAGTTGCGGAAACTCCTAATCAAAACTTGCTATGTATGCTGATAAATATTTATGGGTCATTCCATAAAAATCTGTATATTTTCGACGTCATTTTGTCCGTAACTTTTTTAAGATGCTTTTGAATACTTTATTAGTGTAAATTATAGTTTATTAATTAATTATGTTATGTCTAAAAGGGCCAGTCACTTTATGCTTTATTTTAGGAGAAAATATAATTTTTAATTCTTTCATACTACATTACTCCTATATGACTTCTAATAAAGTATAAAACATATAACCTTAACATTTATAGATAAGTTAATATGCATAATGTAGTTGTTTTGTTATTATCACTATATAAAAAACATCATTCCCTAACTAGTAATTTAGTCCCAAGTGCCGTTTAAAGCTAGGGCCTGACGCTCTAGGGACTGACAATTTGGAGTAAAACTTAACATAAATGCAGATTAACTTTATATTATAAGATGCTTAATACGATGTGCCGAAAATAGCCAAAAAAAACACACGTAAATGCTATTAAATTATGTACAATTTCCTATTGTAATCAATAAAGCTACTCAACTAGGGACTGACGAAGTGACTGGATTAACACATGTTTCCGCAACAACTGGCACGTTTGCACTAATTCAAAAAACGGCTACCGCAAAGCCAGTATGGTCTGAGGATAACTTCGTATCGTACTTTAAACTCAACTAAATGTCATTCACTCTAAATACATATTAAAGCGCAAAATTATAAAATCAGTGCGTGGCGAGGGAATGACGCTAAAAGCTGTAGACTCTTTTTCAACTAAAGAAAATCAAATTGTTGTTTATTGAAACCGCAAAACATTAATAGAATTTGGTGTAATATACATTTAAATAGATTATTCGTTAAATAAAACAAAGGATAAAGTTGATGTTTTTATAAATGTGGGTCCCAAAACACAAACTTTTGGAGTACGGACATGCCTAGGGAATGACGTTTTGGGTCATTCAAAAGTAATTTAAGATGTTTTAAAAATAGTTTCAAAAAATATAAATGGGTGATGAATAAAGCACATTGCGAGCTGTTATTTAACAATTTTGGAATAAAATATTAACAAATATTTCATGTGAAATGTGGCACGGACTAAGAGTTGACATATTTTTGTGGAATGACCCTTATAAAGGGCTGGATTCGCAAAGAGAGAAATTCAATTTATAATAATATTCGACTACAAAGAGAGAAATTCAAATTATAATTATATTGCGGCTAAGTAATTTTATTTATATTTGTAGCTATTTTTATTTCAATGCGCAAACTGTGACAAAGCTTGTTTCATAATATTTCTGATATTACTGTCTGTGGGTGGTCTCTTTCACCGCATTTTCAGGTTTAACGAGATTCTTATAATTATTAACGCCGTTCATAAAGGAAATATTAAATTGTACTGTAGTGACATAGCGTGACAAGAACCACCAGACCACTAATAAATTGGCATACTTTTTTGAGTTGTCTGAATGTGTCACCCCCATATTTATGCAGCAGCAATATAAATATTGTGATGTCACTTGAATAACAGTAGGTAAAATCTTTCAGGTTTCAGAAGCAAATTAGAAAACTCATGTGTTAAAAATTATTCCTGAAAGTAGTGTCAACAAATCAATATTTTTTTTATTATAAAATTTAAAGGTAGACATCTACATACATAATATATGTTTTAGGACGGGTTTATTGAGGGTTTATACTAGCAAAATGATGATGTGCAGCTATGTAGTAAATATAAATATTATTTACTAGAAAATACTACTAGTTTTCATCTTTATACGAAAATTGGAATTCATATTCATATTCATTTATTCAATTGGATCTCATTTGAAGGAAACTTGTCGGTGGAAGATGGGAATGCCACGAAAATCTCTTCACCTTGCAAATAGTGCTGTTTGCTCTAGTCCAGCTGTGCCACTGCTGATGCGAATCGATTTCGGCTCAACTCAAATGAAGATTTATGAAATTCCGCGGTTTCCTCCGGGTATTGGAATTTTCGGGAATATTGCCGCGGCACCTGGGATTATTCCCGGGTTATTACCGCGAAAGAATTACCGCATAGCACATTTTTCGGGTTGTTACCCACCAGCAAGCTAATTGACTAAATCCTTCTTACAAATGTGTAGATTCTGGTTATCCCTACGCTATGTATAGGTTTTTGGATATCAGTATACGTTCGTTCATTCGTTCTTTCAGCCGAAAGACGTCCACTGCTGGACAAAGGCCTCCCCCAAAGATTTCCACAAAGACCGGTCCTGCGCCGCTCGGATCCAGGCACCTCCCGGGACCTTCACCAGGTACACCTAGTAGGAGTATCAGTATACGTATCAGTCAAAATAATGAAAATATCAAGCCTGATACTATTGATTACGAGCATAATCCTCAGCATTATAGCAAAATTCGCTCTAATTACTGCACTGTGATACTAGAGTTGATTTTATTAGTAACACATCATTAACTAGTTTCTAAGATAGCTTATATACTCGTACCAACACCCTTCTAACCGTCAATCAACAGTTTTTGAACCAACTTAAACTCAACCAGTGCAAGACAAGTTTGTCCCAGGGGAGAGTCAAACTGTGATTGAAAGAAAGAAAGAAAGAAAAATAAAGAAAGATACATTTATTACAATGGACATCACACAAATACAGGCAATTACATAAACATGACAGTGGCACATAATAATGGAAAAAGAAAAAATTAAAACAAGAGTAAACTGAGCAGTGGCACCCATTCACCAACAAGATGCCCACTGCAACGGGACCCCACTCAGCATAACGTGGCCCACGGTGACGAAGGCCACGGCGCTGGTTTTTAGTGTGCCCCATGCCGAGTGAGAGTCACGGACCATTGGTAAAATAAATAAAATAGTAAGCTGCATTAAATTATCTAGATAACATATACAATATTAGACCACTGGACCCGCAATGAAATTCATCAGACGAAAATTGATACCATAATAATAGGTAAAACGTTACCCAAATATAAAGGTGCGGTATCTAAACAATGTCGAATGTAAATGCGGCAATGTAAATACACCCTTGGTCTGTGTTGCCAACTTATAAGCCTTGCCTAATCCATCATACTACAAACACGGAATACCCATTACGTCAGGACGTACCATTTTGATAATACATTAGTTCGCTCCACTAAGCTCCTGTCCTGTGAGACAAGCTTTGGAAGTTTCTTATTTGGGTAAACTAGCGTAGTTTGGTTTTATACGATGACTGTTTGTTTTGGATACTCATTTACGTAATGGAGACCTTCGTTAATGACATTGCAACAAGAAAACACAATCATTTGCTTAGTGTCAGGAATATCGGGGATGTCTTGACACCCACAAAGAATTTAACCAAAAGAATATAGAATAACGTAACTTCACCAATTAAGCAAATTACATTCTTAGATGTGTATTATTTATTTAGTTTAAAATATTTTAGACACTTTTTCCATTAACCGAGACCATTTTATGTGAGTCTACCTCAATTAGGGTTGAAGATGTAGCTTCAAAAACCCATTTATAAATTGAAGCGTACAGATGACAAGTTGTAGTACCTAAATAAATAATAACAAACTAGTTTTCCCACTGACGTTTACGATCTAATAAATTTTAAGTGGCAAGGCGACTCGCTGCTCTTTTTATACCGAAGGCTACCTTAAAAATTCAAATGACTCGCTTTGGACAGGCATTACAGGTATTCGAAGCGTCGTTTATTGCCTACACGTAGGGCTACCTTCTAATAAAATAAGTCTAGCTACTCTTACATTTGCGCAAAAGATAGGCAAAGGCTTATTTGTATCTCTACATTTTGTTCCGAAAGAGATATTGTTTATTTAACTTATAACAATTAAATTATGCAACGGGAAAAAAGTTTAAAAATAAATTGCTCGTAAATTTTATAATCGCTAGTAATTAATACTATTGTATCGATTGCAGACGAGAAAGAAGAAAAAATGTGTCACAAAGCATTTAAAGATTGTTGTAAACAAACACATGATTAACGTTTAATTAAAGGGACTGGTGAAACTTCGTTATGTGGCGAGTAGTGCATTTGAAATATTGTGTAAAGCACACTAATGAATCTATTAAAAGGACTGTACATTGTAAAGCAGGCAGCATCTCTCCATTCGGTTTCAACCACAGATCACAGAAACTAAAGGGAGATATGACAAGGGGGCGTGGCCGGTGTTGCAGCAATATGCCCAAAAACAGAACACATTGCTCGTGAGAGCAATGATGAGAGCAGCGACATTAAAAATGTAAACAGTTTACATTGCTTGCGTAGTACTAAAGATTATTCGAACGTTGAGTACTGATTCCGCAGTGGATAATGAATACATGTTTTGATTACTTTGTGTGTGTGAATTTCTAATGCGACACTGAGTTTCGCACTCAGCGCATTAGTTGGCATCTCTCTGGTTTCAACTTATTCCTTTTTCTATTTTCGCTTCATAGTCAGAATTTAAAAATTTCTTGAAGGTAGCCCTACACACGTCGGCATCTAACTACCGCGCCAATAAAACGATCGTTCGTCAATGTATCCAAGTAGGTCACGACCTGCGGCAGAATGTGCCGGTGAGACAGGACGAGGTTAACGATGCCAAGATAATATACAGGGTAGTCTACTACTTTCGCCCTGTATATTCTGGGGTAAAGTCACATACTTCACCCTGTATATTTTCCTAGCATCGTTAACCTCGACAATAATCTATCAAACAAACAAAATACAGATAAAGAAATGTATTGTACAGACAAAATAATGTTAATGTCGGAAGAAACCGATGACGTTCTTGAAAAAATCATACGATTCGAATCGAAGATTTATTGTTCTCTTGGGCTATTTTGGTAGGTCCCTGACTTATCGCAGATTAGACAAAGCCGGATTTTATTTTAAAAAAAGCAACAAACTTACAGATACTCGAGTAATTTCAAAGATTCAAAATGTTCAAGACTAATGGAAAAATTCTTCCCTCGTTCTTTAGCTACCATCAACATCAACTCGCAAGCTCGGCAAACCGGATATCGTTTGCCGCCGCTCAAAAGTTGCGGAGCTTATCGTTGCAGCTTCCGGCGGCCATAGAGTCGCGACTAATCGCCTCGGCGCTGAGACAGCTTGCCTTAATGGAGCTTAGGTAGGTTGCTGAGCGATGACATCCGAGGCAGATTAATATTTGCCACTACAAACTTGGTGGCTTAGTTTTTTTTTATTTTGCAAGAAAATTAACAGACTTGGTCAAAGTATTAAATTCATTGATAAATGACAGTAAAATACGCGCCGTTGCCATTAAAAATAATACTAGGAAGATACTTATTATTTTCTGCACTCTTTAAAAAACTGTACTGTAAAAGAAATACAAAATAAATGGAAACGGCACAATTTAGAAAATCCCTGCGTAGATTGTTATCTATATTATT
>NW_021133211.1:0-594 GCF_004193835.3 Ostrinia furnacalis | reverse complement strand
AAAAATCTAAACCGCTTAAGTTAGACGCTTGAAATTTGGCATGCAGGTACCTTAGAAACTTAAAGCTTAGTTACAACAGGATATTGCAAAATTCCTACGGGAACGGGAGTTAGTGGGAAAAAACATTTGTATGAAAAAATCTAAACCGCGTAAGATAGACTCTTGAAATTTGGCATGCAGGTACCTTAGTAAACTTAAAGCTTAGTTACAACAGGATATTCAAAAAAAACATTTGTATGAAAAAATCTGAACCGCGTAAGATAGATGAAGGGGGGGTAAAACGAGATCCACGCGCACGAAGTCGCGGGCGGCCGCTAGTAATACATATTAGTGTTGGTAGCTGGGCTTTTAAAATAAATTAATACACTTAGGCCAGTAGAATTAAACACAAAAATTGATTAAATCGGAAATAATTCCTACAAAAGATTTTTTTGCTTTAACAGGGTGTCCACTGCAAATGTTCGAAAAAATTCCCTGACTTTTCCCTGACTTTCCCTGACAATTTTTTCAAAATCCCTGACCAACTATGTATACAACGTGTCCCAAAATTCAAGGATAAGCCGACGCCACAGGATGGACATAGTCATGACTACT
>NW_021133210.1:0-1171 GCF_004193835.3 Ostrinia furnacalis | reverse complement strand
CGAATATTCAATCTTATATATCTGTGGAAATAAAGTTTTCCGTCTCAACGTTCCTTTAGTTTTACTATCTTGACATGCCAAGATCGCTTTTGTATAATTAAGTACTTTATCAATGATGACTATGAATGAAGTCAACAATATTGCTGTGATAAAAACCGTACTTTCTTTCGGTTATTTGCGTACCGTATGACATAAAAAGAGGCCGGCACGAAAGTTATTGACGATTGAATAATGATTACCGGCGTAACACAACAGTGCAACATGCAACGTCATTATAGTGCCCGCTGGTGATGCCGCAGAGTAAATACAACAGACAATCCACTTGACTTACTTACTTACTTTGATTGTTTCAAGTAGGCATTTATTAGTAGCATTTGCTAGTCAAATGTTATCGCCTGAATCGTGTGATTCTGTCTCATTGATTTGATTTTTTGTGAGTTTTTGTGGAATTAGGCCAGTAATATTGATCGACTTTTTTATATGTTGGACAGCCTACTCAACGTATAAAAGAAGTCAAAGTATGTCAATACTGTGAGCTGTCAAAACAAGACTCATAGATTTTGTTTGACAAAGTATGAATCAATTGACTGTCCATTTATTTTAAAGCTACTGAAATCTAATTTTGCATCCATTTGAAAATTAACTCGGTTATCAGTACTACAATGAAGTGTAAGATTTTAAACTTTCGCGTTACATTTCGACTTAAATAGGTGTTAAGTACAATGAAGCATCTGTATAAAGAAGTTTACTGTTCTGATTTTGCTATAAAAACACGGAAGGCTCACCGCGAAATCCGCCTGGGTGTTAAACGGCCTGCGTGACTGGCCCGCGATTCGGTGTAATTGGAAACTCTGTCGTTAAGCTTACGATTGGACAGGGTTTTATTAACAAAACTATTTTTAAACAAATAAAATAAAATAAAACACACTTTAAAGGCTCTAGCACACAGCCGGTGTGCGTATATCGGCGTTGGCTACGTGAGGATTCTACAACTTGAGATCTTTTTTCTTTGAATATGTTCAAATGGATCAGCTAGAGGTGATAGCGGTCAAATTAATATGGTTGAGTTTAAAAAACGCTGATGTCGCATCGCTCTACAGTCACATCGAATGTGTTTCCATTTGTTGTAACCATATTTTGCCCTTTTTACAGTCTTGACTAAAAAAATCGA
>NW_021133208.1:0-1669 GCF_004193835.3 Ostrinia furnacalis | reverse complement strand
GGAGGTTCTCAATTCGACCCGTATGTTTTTTTTTTTTTCTATGTTTGTTACGCGATAACTCCGCCAATTATGAACCGATTGAACAAATTCGGCGTATAGGTAGTACCTCAAGGGTGGTCCCATTTAAATTTAATAATAGAAAAAACAACCCCCAAGGGTGGAAAATTGGGGATGAACTTTTTTATACGCAATATCTCCACCGATTATAAATCAATTTGAACGATTATTTTTTTGTTGAATAGGTATTATCAAAAGGGTTGTTTCATGCGAATTTGAAGAAAATATTTCACCCCTAAGGGTGGAAAATTGGGGATGAACTTTTTTATACGCAATGTTTTTAATTTTTAGTTTTTTTTTGTGTTCACGCATTTGAAGTCGGTTTTATTTTTTTAAAAAGTTAATTATATTCGACATAAGCTTTCGCCCGCATGAATGTTACTACCCTTTCGAACGTGTAATTCTTACAAAAACCAGGATGAGACATCCTTAATTTTTTCTGGGTCTCCAACTAAGACTAACTACCCCATCCAAATCGGTTCAGTGGTTTAAAAGCGAAAAGTTACACACATACAATCGTATTCATAATATTTATAATATTTTAAACTATTATGTTGCATTTTTTACTATAAAATTATCACTTCACGGGATTTATTGCAACAATATCTATTTTAACGGTAAATAATATTTACCCTCCCGACGTTTCGGCTCGGTTGCACGAGTCATGGTCGCGTTAAAATAGATATTGTTGCAATAAATCCCGTGAAGTGATAATTTCATAATATTTGTATGGATTAAAGAAAATTTCAAAAGCTTTTCTTGTTTCAGTCAAACAAACAACTGCGTCTTGAATCCTAGAATTAAGACAGGTGGATTGGCAACTTTCGTAGACAATGTAGGATGCTTTTATCGGCTGTACATGGCATGGCATATGAGTTTATCTGATGCACCAAGAACGCGTGAAAAAATATGAGTCGGAAAATTTTGATTCCGAACTGTGTTATTACATACAGTACCTAATTGTTTTGAATTTTATAAACCCACATGGATACTCGGACTTTTCTTATTTAACGTTTCCAAAAGACAAACTATGTAGTAGGAGATCAAGTTAGCTCAAACTTACGGACAGAATCTAATAAAATTCATCAATAGTAGTGGGACAGGGAATTCGTGGGACTGATAGGAGGGACAACGTGTCCAGCCAGTGTAATGCATATTACGTTAGTGCTAGTTACAAAAGACATCTGAACCACAGAATATTCTAAACGTTTTATTTGTGTAGAACTTAAGGTTTAACTAGCCTACATTCAGTTTTACTACCAATGCGTTCGGCTTTAAGTTTTATTTCAATTTCACAAATGTGGGTGATTTATAGCATACGCATTTGTATCAATACTTTTTCCATCGGCTTCAAGACTTGCGATTTATCTGCGCAGGCTTACGTAACGACATTTTCTTTACAATCGCAATGTTTACGGATGCGGACTGGCATTTCGCCAGTGATCTTTTTAATCGGTTTAATTCATTAAGAAACCGATTTCTTTGGGTGCAAATAAATAAGGGTGACCTCGCGAAGGTTGTTCTGTATTGCCAGGACACTGAGTGAGAGTTTTAATAATATGTCCTTAATGTACGTACCATTTTTAGACGCTTTCTGTTGCACTAGATCTAG
>NW_021133207.1:0-28683 GCF_004193835.3 Ostrinia furnacalis | reverse complement strand
AATTAGGCGTCTATCCCACTTTTTAGAGGTCAATTAAAATGGTATTTACTCAGAATCGGTATAACTTAAACTAAAATAATTATAGTAATATCATAGACGAAAGACCAAAGTTTACAGATACTAAGGTCAAATTGTTGATAAAAACTAACTGACTGAGTTACAGAGCTGTTTCAAAAAGTGGGGCATCTATCCTGGACTTACCCTAGTAAATGGAGTCTTAGAAAAAAGATCCAAGCTCATTTGAATAAAATTAATAATGACAAAAAGTTGAAAATAAGGATAAGCGTCGTCGTGATTCTCTACACTATTATATCAGTCAGTATTAACCATTGCAACAAAATATAAAATCTGATGTGCTGGTAACTGTGGAAGCCCTAATATTTTATTATTATTAATAGTTGTTTTGTGTAAAAATACTTCTTTGGAGTGCTTACAGAGGAAATTTTTATGAGTTAGCTTTACTTAGCTGACGCATCAAAAGCGTTTAAAAATGTTGAAAATCGTAAAATTCTACCAATTCTCAACTTATAATCCCGGTCTGAACTGTAACAGGCACATCACTGATTCCGAGGTCTATTCCCAGGTGATCAAAGTACACTTTCAGTGACAATTTAGTGTCCTTTGATCACCTACGGATACGATGCCCTGGGTGATCAAAGTGGACCCCAGTTAAATTATTATCCCACCAAAAACNTTCAGATTCAGTAATCAGTTTTTCGATATCTTGTATAGTTTAGAAATAATCGAGTGAGATCACTTAACGTTTCCACCCTGTATAGCCGAAAGTCTGTGAGTGTGTATGTTTGTTACTTCTTCACGTCTAAACGGTTGGGGCGATTTTAATAAAATTTGGTATGGAGTTAGCCGATACCCTGGATTAACACATAGGCTACGTTTTACCACGAGTAACACCGCGGGGCACAGCTAGTTCTGAACATAAGCCTAATTTATATCTTATTATCATTTTAAGTGCTATTCTGATGTAGAAGCTTTATTGTAAAATTTCTTTATTCTTTATCTATGTGAAAGATGTCGGTTCTTCCGTCCCACTCTGCGTTGTGCGTGTTTAACGATACCTGCCCCTCGTAAAGGGCTAAAGTGGCCATTTTGTTTAATAATTAAATAATAAACGTTTGGCGCGAAATGATAATAATGGCCGGTGTAAATTAGAGTTTTATATTCAATTGCAAGCTTGATTAGAAGTTAGTTATGGAGTAGTAAATAATATCGTCGTTTGGATTTTATGTGTGGGATATATTGAGTGTATGACAGTCGGGTTCATTAAGAAATGCAAATGGCGACGTTTCCGTGTAACACCACATGGCAGGTCATTTGCAACTAGAATGAAAATGATAAAATATGTGTTGAAACAAGATTTGATTATGTACAACTTTATGTACTTTTACGTATGCTATGTAATTAAGAAACAAGGATTTTTTTAGATTATAATCATAAGTTAAATATTTTTGAAGTTACATATATTATGACTTTTATTTGTTTTATTTTTTAATATGTTTGTATTATTATTATAAAGAGCTGTGGTTTTCTGAATAAAGAAAAATAAAATAAAAATAAAAATAACGGTTGAAAATTCAAAGACAGGAGAGGTTTTAATTGATATCAAAGAAAAAGCTCATAAGTATAGGTAGTTATCTAAACATTTCAAATACAATAGCTTGTCTTTTTTAAATCTATTACCTAACTAAAATGAAATCATAATAACCATCTCAATTTCAGATTTTGAGTTTCTAAACACATTGGGTGCCGCGTGGCTCACCGGTGAGCCTCGAACGATAAAATTTCTATTATGTCTCGACAGTCAACGACTTAAGACTTTAAGAAAAACAAATAAACGATATATTAATCCCAAATAATACACCACAAGATACATTTAACGTCGAGACAAATGACGCAAGATAAAATTAAACTGAAATAACATACAGATGGGGCACAAAAGTGCGGATAAACGTATCTTTATTATTTCTTTTGCGTAAGTATCAGTTTACTGGAGCCGTTTAACTTAAAGAGCAATATGGATATCAGATTGTGGTTAAATAAAGACATTACGTCGCACGGCTTACACGCTGGCTCATAGGGAGGGGAAAGGTTACGGATAGGTATCATTTTCGGGTATCATATTGGTATCATTCAAATATTACGCGCGGTCGAGACCATCAGCTATGCCATCAGGCTATGGGTATTGGATATGAGTGTTAAGTTGGGTTGCACCATCTTACCTTAACTTTGACAAACGTCAAAAATCTGTCAAACTCTATACAAAAAGCACCGGTTATCGTTATAATTACCGTTAAAGTTAGATGGTGCAACTCAGAATGAGTGGCTATGTGGTTCCAGCAAAGAGCAAAGCAATAATTATAGGACAACTTTTTCCATGAATGACGTAAGAGGCGACTAAGGACATGCGAAGAACAGGTCGCCCCAACTTGACTAGTGAGTGCAGCTTAGAGAGTGTATGCTAAATTTTCTATAATAATATGGTCGAGCTCAAGCTTCTGCAGAGGAGATTATATGACCTGATGATCATCATTATCGGATGATTAATATGAAGGAACTACGTACAACAAAGTATATTATTTGCGATGAACTGTGTGTGGTCTACACAAGTGTTACGATACATCAGAAGAAAAACAAAAAATCTGGATGGATTCAATTTTAGTAGCGGTAAAATAAAAGCTCTAGGAACAATGATTTTTTTTTGGTTTTGAATACCTACAGTGAAATTCATAAGTCGCATGATATTTTGATTAATTATCACGATTCTGTAACCAACATTGATTAACTGGTATCTTTTTAAGATCTCTACATCACTAAACTCCGTCGTTACTCTCGCCTACGACACAGACAGACAAAACGACACGGGCGATATATAAACCACCTTCATCAGTTACTATTATGGGCACAATGGGCAATCCGAGGTGTGTTTTGTGTTGTATGAAATCTTGGGAGTTATTTATTTGATTGGTCTTGCATATTGTTTGGGTGAACCAAATATATATTTTTTGTACTGAATGACATATTATTATGCTGTTGATACAATCTTGTCAAAGGAGTAAGTGTCCTATGAGTAGAGATAAACATTTGGTTTGCCAAGCCCATATTCTTATTCAGGGTGGAATTTTAATCGTTGACAGCTTTTTAATATAAGACTACTCATGATAATAACAAAGTAGTTAGGCATTCTCCAAATATGAGACAAATTCAATGTATGTATTATCATGAGTATAAAGTATTATTTTAAATGGATGCCAGTGATTTCAATTTCATCCTGTATGGTCACCTTATTTTTGGGACCCTCATACCAATTAACCGATGAAGATGAAATTAATGTAGAGACAGTTTGAGACCTAGCAAAAAACATAGGATTTGCTAGGTTCTTAAAAGGGATACGTGCACGATAAAACTTTTATTAGCAGACCAAACTTTTACCGACAGGCACACTAATTCACACTATGCGTTACTAAATTCAATGATCTAGTAAAGTACCCCCCCCCCCCCCTCCCTTCATAAATCCAAGTAAGTGCTATTTGCGAATAACAGCATTGAAAAAATGCTGATGCTGCTTAATGTTTTTTGTTATTATTTTTTATTTAAATCATATTACTGGGTATTTCTTCGGAGGCAAAATTTTCGATGTNTTATGTAATTATCTTAGCTCTCTTCAGCTCTCTGAGTTAATGGGAAGTACTAGTTCTATTTTGATGATTATCAGTGAGTGAGTGTCGTAAATACGAAACTTTGCTTTCGCTTAACTTCGGAACTAAATGACCTACAGGCTTGAAATTTTGGATTTGAAGTATGTGATTATAGCTTACTAGATGACGAAAATTTCTGCGTTGTGATCTTATCCAGAGGTTCTCAAATAGGGGCCTGAAAATGCGGCGAAATGGTTCCAGTAAAGGATGGTACGTCAGTGTTTGCTTTGAACTCGACTTGGCGGGGGCACTGCCGTGCCCCCAGATTTTAGTGTCCTTTGATCACCTACATACAAATCACACCTCCTCTTATACTTAATGTACGGACAAACATTGTTCAGGTAAGTAACGCTTTAAAATATTTCATGCTGAAAAAAAATTGACTATATTAAGAAAATGTTTGTACTTACAACGATTGGACATGACGTGTCTATTCAGAGGAGGTGTGATTTGTATGTAGGTGATCAAAGGACACTAAAATAATAATTTAATTGGAGTCCACTTTGATCACCCAGGGCATCATATCCGTGGGTGATCAAAGGACACTAAATTGTCGCTGGAAGTGTACTTTGATCACCTGGGTCATCAAAGTCAGGTGATCAAAGTGGAATAGACCGATTCCGAGCATTATAATAAGATATTCAATTTTACATCTGATCTAAACCGGGGGACGTACGATTGTCGCAGTCCGCCGCGGCGAAATAATAGGCGACTTTACACCTCTCCATAAAAGACGGCTGTGTGACCTGTCCCGCAGTGCACGCAGGGACAGTGGGACTGGTAGTTAGTAATTGATAAGCCTGGTCTGTGAGCACGTAGAATTTTGTCCAATGACCCCAAGCTACCCATCCTTATCGCTCGCGCGTAATTATGTTGCTATCGCTCTCGCACACTCACTGCGGGCGCCCGTCGCACAGTAGTGACAACAATATAATTACGCGCGAGCGATAAGGATGGGTAGCTAGGGGTCATTGGACAAAATTCTACGTGCTCACAGACCAGACATAACGCACCTCACTAAAATATTATTTTAGTTAAAACTTAAATGCATTTAAAACAGACACCAAAAGACGAACTCTGGTAGGTAATGCTAAAATGCATTCTCTTCTAGTCAGAAATATAGGCTAAAACTGATTATTATTAACAATTAACAATATCTCATTGGACGAGTTTGAAAATAAAAAAAATGTTTAACTTATTAAAATCGAAACGTATGTATGTATATTTTAATAATGCAAAATAGAGAAAAAGAAATTATCCAAATGTTTGTCATTGAATTCATCATCACTGTTGTCATCATTATCCCAAAGCAATCCATAGCTGGACATAGGGTTTCCCCATTTCTCTGAAAAAAAGCCTAATTTATATATTGCTAAATACTTATGTGCTATTCTAATGTAGAAGCTTTATTGTAAAGTTTCATCAAAGTTCTACACATAATTTAAAATTTTAAATCATCATCATCATCATCATTTCAGCCATAGGACGTCCACTGCTGAACAAAGACCTCCCCCAATGATTTCCATCCGTTCAGTAGGTTTTGCGTGAAAAAGTAACAAAAATATCCATCCAGACATACAAACTTTCGCATTTATAATATTAGTAGGATCTATGTGAAAGATATCGGCTCTTCCGTCCCACTCTGCGTTGTGCGTGTTTAACGATACCTGCCCCTCGTAAAGGGCTAAAGTGGCCATTTTGTTTAATAATTAAATAATAAACGTTTGGCGCGAAATGATAATAATGGCCGGTGTAAATTAGAGTTTTATATTCAATTGCAAGCTTGATTAGAAGTTTGTTATGGAGTAGTAAATAATATCGTCGTTTGGATTTTATGTGTGGGATATATTGAGTGTATGACAGTCGGGTTCATTAAGAAATGCAAATGGCGACGTTTCCGTGTAACACCACATGGCAGGTCATTTGCAACTAGAATGAAAATGATAAAATATGTGTTGAAACAAGGTTTGATTATGTACAATTTTATGTACTTTGCTAATTGTCGTTACGTACATGCTATGTAATTAAGAAACAACGATTTTTTTAGATTATAATCATAAGTTAAATATTTTTGAAGTTACATATATTATGACGGTTGAAAATTCAAAGACAGGAGAGGTTTTAATTGATTTCAAAGAAAAAAATCATATAGATAGTTATCTAAACATATCAAATACAATAACATTTGCTTGTCCTTTTAAATATATTAACTAAAATGAAATCATAACCATCTCAATTTCAGATTTTGAGTTTCTAAACACATTGGGTGCCGCGTGGCTCACCAGTGAGCCTCGAACCATAAAATTTCTATTATGTCTCGGCAGTCAACGACTTTACTTTGAGAAAAACAAATAAACGATATATTAATCCCAAATAATATACCACAAGATACATTTAAAGTCGAGACAAATGACGCAAGATAAAATTAAACTGAAATAACATACAGATGGGGCACAAAAGTGCGGATAAACGTATCTTTATTATTTCTTTTGCGTAAGTATCAGTTTACTGGAGCCGTTTAACTTAAAGAGCAATATGGATATCAGATTGTGGTTAAATAAAGACATTACGTCGCACGGCTTACACGCTGGCTCGTAGGGAGGGGAAAGGTTACGAATAGGTATCATTTTCGGGTATCATATTGGTATCATTAAATATTACGCGCGGCCGAGGCCATCAGGATATGGGTATGATTTGGGTGGCTGTGTGGTTCAAGCAAAGCATACCTATAGAACCATTTTTTCCGTGGATGACATTAAAAGGTAACTAAGATCAGCGAAGAACAGGCCTTTATAGTGAGTGCAGCGTAAGGAGTGTGGATCAAATTCTCTATCTATAAGGTAGAGCTTCCGCAGTGAAGATTAATTTATGTGATCTGATGATTATTATTATAGGATGATTAACAGGTATGAGGGAACTTAGTACAATAAAGTATTTATTTTTGACGTACTGTTGTGTATTATAAGCGTTACGATACACCACAGAAAAGAAAAAAAATTGGATAGAATTAATTTTCTAGGAACAATGGAAATATTCTTTTTTTGAATACCTACATAAAAAAATTATAAGTTACTTGATATTTTGATGAAAAAAAACAATCATCACGATTCCGAAACCAACATTGATTAACTGGTATCTTTTTAAGATCTCTACATCAACTAAACTCCGTCGTTACTCTCGCCTACGACACAGACAGACAAAACGACACGAGCGATATATAAACCTTCATCAGATACTATTATGGGCACAATGGGCAATCCGAGGTGTGTTTTGTGTTGTATGAAATCTTGGGAGTTATTTATTTGATTGGTCTTGCATTATTGTTTGGGTGAACCAAATAAATGTATTTTTTGTACTGAATGGGATATTATTATGCTGTTGATATAATCTTGTCAAAAGAGTAAGCACAAAGTTGCCAAACCCATACTTAAGTAGATCTTAATTTTGAAAAATCCTTCGTGCCACAGAACCGATTTAGATGAAATTAGTATGGAGACAGTTTGAGACCAATTTCAAGACTTACAAGAATTTTCAGACTGAAATTTAACCTATATTTTCATTTGCACTGCGAGTTACAAAATTTAATCATCTAGCAAAGTATCATCCAATTAACTTATAGATAAGTGCTATTTGCGAATAACAGCATGTTGTAAAATATGCTGATGGTACATATGGTAATGTTTTTTTGTTAATATTTTTATGTAAATCACATTATGTACTAAACGAGCTGTACCACTCGTGCAGCTATTCGTTTCTAAAATGAAAAATCCCATGAGCACGACTATACGGCTAAAACAAATTGAAATGTAAATCGGAATCCATTTAAAAAGGACAACATTTCAACGCTATACCACGCTATACAGTCTCTGTACTGGACATATTTTACACTATCCTAAAATTGAGTATCCTAAAATTAAAAACAAATGAAAGCTGATTTAAAACTGCATAGCTTTTATTCCTTTGCCTTAAATTTGAATATCGAATAAAATAGGTTTTCTTTTGTTTCAATTTAAATTTTGTATTTGGAACCGCGTCCGAGCTGATCAAAGCGTACAACATCATAGTTTTGGATTTTCTCTATCCTTGTCCCACTTGCTGGGTTGTGTATTATCGGTCCTTGTCGCACCAGCAGCCGCTGTCCATTCACACCTGTATTGTATTCTATTTGTTTATTTGTTTGAGCTTTAGACGATCTTATTTTACAACGTGTAGAGCGCCTTGTATGGATATTGGTGTAGCTGAACTTTGGGATGCGTTATTTATAATTAATTGTTTTACAAGTCTTTATAATAAACTACACCTGTCCTTTTGTGGGTGATCAAATCAAATGATTAGCTACGTCAACTCGTCCCTATTATGTAGGACAAGTCTTCAGCGAAAGAGTCTGTTTAATATTTATTTTGTTTTAGATGTTTTTTGTTGTATAGAAATAGATTGTGCCTGGAATTGGAAATTAAAATTAGTTTAGGGTTCAATTAATAACATTATGTAGACGAAAAGAAAACTCTTAGTATGATTTTTTTGTGTTTTTAAACGAAGATGGTGGCAGACTGAAATTCACACGAGAAAAGCTGCGGGCAATAGCTAATATTTATTTTCTAATGTAAAGTACTGGGTTGCACCATCTTACTTTAACTTTAACAAACGTCAAAAATATGTCAAACTCCATACAAAAAACAATCGGTCATTGTCAAAGTTACGGTCAAACGAGGGTGCAGCTCAGCCTTAGATTTTCGTATTTCTATCAAAAGTAGAAAGACACAGGTCTTAACGCGTCATTTATGACTGCGCTAAGACCCGTGTCAATCTATTTTAGTTGAAATGGAACGCGAAAGTTTAAAATTTTAGGCTGAGTTGCACCACCAAAATTTGACCGTAACTATAACGATAACCGGTGATTTTTGTATGGAGTTTGACAGATTTTTGACGTTTATAATACAGTCAAAGTAAAAAGGTGCAACCGAGCCTTAATCTAACAAAAGTGTCAGCTACACCGTTTTCCTCAGCGCACGCGCTAAGCGCTCGTTTATAAATGAGACCTTCGCTCGCGGTGAGTTATGCGCCGTTGTTGTCCCACTGCTGGGCTACACGACCGTTGAAATTAACTCGTTGGCTTAGTGTCAGAGTTCACGGATGATGGGCTTAAACAACTATTTTAATGTAAATGGTTCTTTATTTTTTACGGTTTTTCTTTTTTACGTTCAATCACTACGTGCGTGGCGATGTTTTCCTTACAGCTCGTGAAAAATGGCACAATATACCTACTATAATAATACGTAATAACTAACTATTAACATTTCGTGAAAACGACGATTTATTTTATAACATTGAAATTAGTCGTTATATCTTATCTACAGTTAAAAGTACTCGTACAGTGTTTGTTTGTATTAAGTGGACCGATTTCTGATGAACATAGTCGGTACGAAGTTCGCCGGGATAGTTATAATGAATAATTTTTATAAAAAACTTTCAGTCAATAAAGTTTTTGTTGCAAACCCGTTCTACAACATTTTTAAGATATTTTTGAGTCTAAAAATCATCGGTATATACCGATTGATTTAACCTTTCAAAACTTCAACTTGTAAAGTCAATTGCTAGTTATAATTTATCAATTGTTAATTATATAGGGTGAAAACGATAAGTGATCTCACTCAGTTATTTCTAAACTATACAAGATATCAAAAAATTAGTTACTGATCCTGAAAGTGCTTCATGAGATCTATCGAATGAGATCACTTATCGTTTCCACCCTGTATGTTCAGATTACAAGATACCACAGTATTTATCGTGATATCCTGTCAACCGGACATTTTAATAGAACTTTCAAGTGAATTTCTCCCACCTTAATCCCTATGAGGCAATACGGAACCCTTAATATCTTCATTGGGAATAGGTAACAAATGACACGCATTACCGTACGCATTACCATTACGCGGAGATTGAGTATAATCACCTATGTCCCGTATCAAGTTACTGGGACCCGTAGTGATGGGAATTTTTGGCCGAAAATGTGAAGACGAAAACGAAAGCTCAAGAATTCCAGATTGTCTAAATACCAATTTTGTCCCATCAGGACTTGAAACCTGCGGTTAAAATAGAGCACTTAAAATATTTCAGGAATATCGTGAAATATTTTACAACTCTATAAAGATTTTTGGAGGTTTAGATATAATATGTATCACAAAAATACGGTAAAATACTTAAATAAAACACCCACCTCTTAATTTTCCTTTTCATTCAAATTCACGCACTTTTTGAAAGCAACTTACTTAATTATTTTCTTTTTGGTATTTGTGTAAATCAACTCTGTAACCTGACTTATATCTTTCTTGTACTGCTCAGTCCACACTTTCACGGCCGAAAATCCAGTCGAAAAAAGCCGAAACGGGAATCGAACCCTCACTATGAATGACTCTATCCACTACACTGGTGTTAGGTTACACGCTTTAGGCCGGGATCCACGCCATCGGTCCGTAATAGGTATTTTTATGTACATAATAACTTTTCCGAATTAGTTAGTTTGTTTAGACCTGTATGATTGACTGTGGTATGTTAATGGGTATTTGACTTTAAAAATTGTAATCGTACGTGATTTTATTCTGTTCTTAGTATTCATAAGAGCTATAATAGTATACACACAAAGTGTAAAGTCATACTTCAGTGTCCTGAAAAAGTCCCTCATAAAAGTCATTATTTCGATGCCATAATGAAGGCTTAAATATCAAAATGTCCATAATATTATTTATTTACACTGATCTAGTTGAGAGAGGTGGAATCGATGCATAAATATCCTCCCATATGAAATTCTTAAACTGAATTAAATACTTTTGTTTAAGTAGTTATAATTTATTAGATAAGACAATTGCAAAACCCATAGAAACTTACCCTTTAAGTTCCTGTGAATCGAGATTCAAGACACAATAAGAATTATGTGACTGCTTGGGATTTGATGGGCTACATTTACAATCTAAACAGCAAATATAGCGAAGAAAGTAACTCCAAACATGGCCAAGGCCCACCTGCGCAATAGACTGTTAAACAATTAACAACGCATTAGTTAACCAACGTACATTACATCTGACAACAATACACTGACAACGCGTACGAGGGCCGAGAGCCAATAAAATTCTCACACCACACATCAAAACAATAATTTAACACTGTTTCGCCTCTACTAGTGTAGGGACAGCATAAAAAACAAGAGCTTTGTTGACTTAAAGTAGAGTCACATTGAGAAATTTCTTAAAATTGGTCTCTTTTCCGCAAACTATAATCCGGGTTTAGTACAATGCGCAATCTGTATTGCACTTTTTAGTTATGTTCTTTTAGGGTATAAGCACCCAAACTAAACCTCGTTTCGAGCAAAATTTTCACGTCAAAATGACAACATAGACCAAAAATATTGAATATGAAATGTCTCAATCTACATTTCATTTGAAGCTCGCGTCTATGGTCGATTTCAAGTTAGGATATCGTAACAGATGTGTGTAACGTATATTCCTATTTTAGACACTAAAAGACAAAGAGATGCTATCATTTATTTATTTATTTATTTATTTAAGGACAGCTAACAAGACATACACAATTAACAGGAAAAAAACATTGAAAACAATACGTGTTTATAATGTAGCCTTAATTAAAAGCTGCCACGACATGTGCATAGATTGCGTGGAAGCGTAGTATCGACTAAAGTCTAAAAAACAAAAAAATTGAATTGAATGTAGATATAAGAATTTAATTCAAGCCAGGAATCCAGCATATCAACTGCATGTCTTAGATAATAGTGACTGTAGGTTATCTTATCGCTTTAAGTAATTATAATTATAATAGTTCCAAAAAACTTGTTCTGCTGTCGCTACTCTACCACCCATCGCCTCCAATAAGCAGGGCGCGATCGACAAAGCGCGTATCAAAATAATTGACTCGCCGGACGGACTGACACTCCATTATTTAGGCGATACGCATCTAGCCAAGTGAAATGCACGCACTATTGGGAAAACAATGAGATTTTTTTTAACCACGAGGAAGCTCTTGGCCTGTATCTCACCTGATGGTAAGTGATGATCAGGCTGAAGGTGGAAACGAGCTTCACCCGGAATCCTCAACCATAGAGGAATTGGCTAGCGCACCTCTAGAGAGGTTTCGAGAAAGCGTTTCGTACGAAAAATGAAGAAGGGTATTACAGATTCTAGAGGTATTTAATTAAGCTCATTCTGCCCCTAGTACGATTTTTTTTTCTAATAATTTAGCTTGTAATGGCCTACTTCTAACCAAACTTAAGGTCCGTACAAAACGACGCTCAAAGATAGATTTGGTCAGTATTTTCAAAAGTTTCAAATTGAATCAAGTTTTGAAGCTTTCCTCTGTAATACACACACATGTGTGTGCATTTTATTAAAATTTAATATAAGACCAGGCTTAAAAGATCATATGGTAACTACTGACTACCTATGATATTATGATGCAATAAATAATAGCAAACGACCAATCGGTGCACGTTTTTAATAGGGGAAACTATTTAGTTTTAAAACCATCACCTGTGACTTTTTTAATCCGCTAATTGCTCGAAAAAAACTACAACAAAAAACATTGTCCAACAATACTCAGAAAACCAAGCTGTCTCAGACGTCCCAATAGGGTACAACGATTGTATCGCCCCCGAACACTTTACGCTCTAAGTCCGCTATAAATCAGTAACCCGACACCGAGGTTACGGCTAATGACCGGCCGAACGTTCGGCCATGTGGACGAAACATTCGGAACTTGCCGTACTTTTTTATTTTTCTACTAGCACATCATTTACTTTCGTCCAAAACTAAGCTTGTAGTGTGACTAAACATCAGATAACACCAAATTTTTCAAATTCAAACTCTTTTTATTTTTGGTAGAGCCCTTAAAATATACCTACTTTACGAGTAAATATGTGTATGTATTTATCATGCTCTTTAATAGGCACTAACATGATTCCAGCGGGATTTGAATCCGCAAACTCAGGTGTTAAAGAGTCGTACGAGAACCGATAATAATAATTTAACTGGACCATGTTTAGTATGAATTTTAAGATTTATGCATTGGGGGGTCCTATATTCAAGAGTGGTTCTCCTGTGGTAAAAATGATGATGATTATGAAGCATTTTGTAAAACATGAGGACATCAAGCACATGAAAAGACTTAAATTCAAAATGTGTATTTCTGTAAGTTGAACTTAAACGTAAAATGAGGAAAATATCATTATAATCAACTGTCTAGTTATAGCACTCTACTAAATACTGAAATCTTTCTTCCAATGTCAAGTAGAAAGTAATAAGGAAGTACCAATAAAATATTGACTGCATTTAATCAATAATTGAATCAGTCACACTTGTATTGTCCACGCTATCGGTGATCGGTTTAATTATAAATTGTTTTAACGCGCAAGTTCACCACAATTTATGTCACCTAGTCAATCTGTTGACACGCGTAGGGTTGGCACTGTTATCGTCACTGTGTCACGGCTTTACGGGACTATTCCCACCTCTCGTTCCTAACGCTGCAACTTCTGTGTAGCCAGGATCTACAGCTTGACCGCCAATAAAAACCCAACCAGTGAAGGTCAAGTTTGTCCCGGGGGAAGTTAAACTGTCATTGAACCCGCAACGAAATTAATCAGAAGAACATAGGAGGAGTTCGAAGTTAAGGTTCGATGTGTCACGGCTTGTGTGTTACTGTTTACATGACAGTCCAGATTTACGGGATTACTGGATCCAGCAAAACTGGATTGGCGTGGGAAAAGGCCCTAAGGCGTAATTTATTGACGTTATAATGGTGAGAGAAAGAATTTTATTGCAGGATGAACTTAAAAAAACATTTCTTTGTTATTTTTTGAATCAAGCCTACCTACGTCCTACATATTATTTGTCACATAAATTTTGCAATTTTATGAATTACTAAGTCAATAATTACCCCTTATATTTAAGCTTTAAGGCATAAAAATTTGATTTTGGTTTCATTTTGTTCACTGCCTTCTATTTTTTTTACTTCACAGTCAGTTTAAAGATCTTTCAACGAACCCCGGGGGTCCATCACGCCACACATCTGACACTTACTCAGTAACTGACAGCCCTGCCCACCTCACTAGGCATCCTCATCCTCGTTAGATTGAGTTATCCCCGCATTCCGTTAACGATATATTGTGGGAATTACCTTAACGAATGGTTATTTTTAACGATCGAGACGCCCCTAATTTATAGAGTTTAACCAGTTATTTATTTTATTGGCCCAAAGTATCGCGTTGCGTTTTATTAAGTTGGTAGGTGTTTGTGCGTGTGTAATGCTATTGATGTATTGGTTTGGGAGAGATGTCAGATAGCGTCCGTAATGTGGTGTGTGGATTTATTTGACCCTTAAAAAACATAGTATTTGTCATTGTTTTTGGATCTTAGGACATCGCAATAAGGATCATATCTTCAGTGGGAATATACTTCCCATCATATGATATACAGTGAAAACTCTTTATAAAAACACTCAAGGGACTGAGCATTTTTTGACGTTATAGAGAGTTGTCGTTGTATGAGTGACATGGTGGAGCAGATAGAAACAAGATAAACCAACAAAGTCAAGAAATTGTGACATTATAAAGAGTTTTTCGTTAAATCGAATGACTTTATAGAGAGTTTACACTGTATTAGCACAAGTATGCTAATATAAAAATAGTACTAAAATTATTATGTTTTCTTTGAAAGTACGTTTTCCACCAAAGATTTTTCCCTAAAATATCAGTACTTTACTGGCAGACAATTAAACACTACAATTAATTATAACAATCACTCTCACTGACAGGTTTTATTATATCAATTCAATTGCATAAACAAAGTATTGCATGCAACTAGCAAAGTACCGTATTTACTTCAAATTTCGTAACAAACAACCACGTAATGTTTACATAATTTATTGTAATTATTACCTCCTCTATTAGCTAATTAATTATTTAATAATATAAGCTGGATATGTAATTAATTTGTCTAGTAACTCACGCCCGTATTCACAAACGATGCTTGCTTGTGAAGCAGCAAATCGAACGCACAGCGTTGAATAGAGCTCTGTGATTGGTTCGTGTGTCACCCTGCGTGTCTACGCGCACTGGGAGATCTCATAGTAATGTTTGTGAATACGGGCGCCCGGGCGTAAGTGTTAAACAACCGATATCATTTTGTTGTAAAAAAATCACACCTAAAATATCCTATCATTCATACTCACATTATAAATGTGAAAGTTTGTGAGAATGGATGTTTGTTACTTGCTCTTTTACTCATAAACCGTTGAACTTATTTTGATGGAACTTTACAGTGTTTATTTATTTAATTAGGACAACCAACAAGACAGACACAAATACAAGCAAAGGGGGTTTACATACATAATTTTATTTTGTCTTAGGACTAGTATTATTGTTTACACATCAGAATAACATATAGACTACAATTTATAACGATAATTGGCCAAATTACAACGATAAGTGTCAAGTAAGTCTATCTATCTGTGACAAATTGAATTCCACGCGGGCGAAACCGTGGGCAGGACTAAGCTTTAGAGTTACAATATAAGTTGTAGAGCTTAGCTTTGGCTCAAAATCCTCCCATAAATCACACCTGCAAATCAATACACGGATTCCTATAAAATAGCGCGACCGAGCAATGTTGATCGTTGGCCCGATGATTGCGCGCGGATCATCAACATGCCGGTTCTTAGAAGCTGCTGCGACCCCTGCTGCGAGGCGATTCACGGCGCTCACACCTCCCTCAATCTGGATTGTGGTGTAGCGCGACCGATGGTACTTGATACTTTATTTCATTAGCCGATGAATTTGTCAGAGAGTTTTAATTTATTAAACTATAAGTATAGGTACTGCAAACAACAATGTAATATTTTGAGACAAATTGATCTAAAAATTAAATGGCTATTTGCTTTTGGCTAACCAGAGATGGTCATGCTCCTGAAGTGGAGTAAAGACTAATTAAATGTCATAATGATGACGATGAAAACTGGAATACGACTCTATCATGTCCATACAAAAATTATGTTACTGGAGATTGTAAAATCGACAATAAGAACATTAAATACCTATTGATTTGACAGCAGTGTCGTCTCTAGAACAAAAAAATAAAAATACGAGTAATATAAAAATATCAATTTTGCTAAGTTTTTACAAATAAAGTCTTAAAGAAAGTAAAAAATTTAAGTATTTTTTTATGATTTCATGACAGTGCCTTTACATACTCGCTTGCAAGTATCAAGACACCTCGCTCTCGACCCCGCAGTAATATATTGATGATGCTGTAACACTCTATTGTGATCCTTTGTTAGATTATGATAACCGAGATAACTTATTCCCGGTTAATATAAACGTCTGGCGAGGCGTGCGTGATGGTAACATAATGTGGAGTCGGGAAAAGAATGTGATTAGTTGATTAAAAGAGAATTTCAATGTTTGGTAGGGCAATATTGTAGCAAATCAAATGTTTTTTTAAATCCTTTTTTGCATACTTATGAGGTGCGTTACATAACTACTGAGATCTAATAAGGTCACGACCCTGGTGTTAGGCTTTATAAGCCAATGGTATGGCTCATACAGATGGAAAGCTTGACGTACTTACAGAAGAATGGAGTCTTTCTTTCATTTTGGATTATGGGGTTGATTTAAATTTACAAATATTATCATCATCATTATTTAGTCTTCGCAAGACAATTTAACCAAAACAATTATTTTCCAATTTTCATGTCACATTTTTGGGTATAGGTAGATTCAGGGTGTCAAATAGATTTAATTTTATGAAAACGTCTTATAATTAATTTATTATTGTTTTATACTTTTATTTACCAAATAAGATAAAAAAAACCCGATATGATTCCAATCAAAGGAGCTCCTTCCACACTATCAAGCACACAACAGACAAAAAAGCAGGTGTGTAGGTGCGTGTCGCGCTCAGTTTGTCCAACATGATAATTGGCCCGACTTATGGCCCCTTCTTGGCCCCCTGGACCCATAGGGGCTCAGAAATGGGAAGAGAAGACATAGGGATGTGTTTTAAACTTACTTCTGATTCTGCAACTAAAGAGCATGAGAATTAACTGGGCTAGTTTAACTTTAGTTATTTAGAAAGCTCTGTGAAAGAAAGTCTTTGGGATGAGTACGTTCCTATTTATTTACTTTTGATGCAGAACAAGGCAGTTTTTGACCGCAATCGCACTTAATGTTAAGTTATTACTAAGATATGAGCACGAATTTTCATATCGCTAACATAACAATTGTCATAAGTAATTATGTGCTTAAAAGTGCTTTTTAAAAACCTATTTGCAAAAATAAATGATTTTTATGAGTTATTTATGGGTTGAATTCGAATTTCGCCTAATTAGACTAATATTTTTGTGAAAACTTACTATCCTATTCTCCATCTCATCCAAGTATTTAAGTAACATAAAAATTAGTTAGTGAGTTCAGGCCTCACTTATAGAAACTCAAAGTTAGTTTTGCATTAGAAATATTAGATTAAATTTTATTCTAATTTTGAGCTCTAACAGTCATTGACTATTTTTATATCAAAAACGTTGTTATCCACAACACAACGTCTATTTTTCGTTACACCTCTGTAACTATATTGGACGAGATAATGTTTTATGTCTCCGGGGAACCATATTTATCACTTCTAAACGATTACATCCAGTGTAACAATATACTTAATTGCAATACTGTTTCTATCAGCTCTATTTTGTAAACAGTAGAGTCTATTTTGCTTTAGAAGTAGTAGGTTTTCGAGAGCTGGAAGATAGTGTGGGCAGAAAATACTTAAGATCATTGTGCACAACGTAGTACAAGAATAAATGATGTTTGAAAACGAATGAATGTGGTAAATTGTAGCATAAAAATAAAAGCGAAATGAAAAATTTTAACAGTGGTTTGAACTATGTTTTAACTTTAATCTTACGATTGGTTACTAGTCCAGTCAAATTAGACATGAACCCTGCAATAATTNATCAAAATTGTCTATACACTTTCTCCTAAGAGTCAGCGTTTCTGAGATTCGATGATCCGAAGAGTCAAAAAAGTGTTTTCTTCATAACGGTCTTACACATAAATCCAATGTGATATCGCCCATTTTTCGATAATTAAAGATGACAGACGACATTGAGGTTGATTATTTTATATTCGACGTCGACAACACATCACAATACAATGCTGAGTCGTGGTACGAGGCGATATCACATTGGATTTATGTGTAAGACCGTTATGAAGAAAACACTTTTTTGACTCTTCGGATCATCGAATCTCAGAAACGCTGACTCTTAGGAGAAAGTGTATAGACAATTTTGATATATATTTGTATGGTCTTAAACCTTGTCATACATATTTTTGTGATAAAACTTACCGTTTGGCTGAAAATCTCAAAAACCCGTATTTTTTAAGTTTGACCTTGAATTTTTTTTTTAGCACACGTCGGATCGATGGGGACTTTTCACAGTTAATTCATAATGGTGCTCCGAACATTCGTACCAATTTTCAGCTGTATGCGAATTATTGCAGGGTTCATGTCTAATTTGACTGGACTATACTCAACAAAACTCCGGTATAAATTTGACTAATCCAAAAATCTATTTTAGCAATTTTTCTACCAATATTAAATTTTGTTCAATTTAAAAAAATTAACAATGTTTAAATCACATCTAAATAGTATGTTTCCTACTTACTTATTATGAATCTTGTCATAATAATTTATTTATTTAAGGCGTTAAAAACTAAAGTCTGCTACTTGTCTTACTCTTACTATAATTACTAAAAGCTCTTCACTTATTTATTCATCGAATTATTATTAATGCTGTATAAAATCCACGATCACTCAGCTTCCTTATTAAGGCATAGGTGGCCATTTTAGGCGAACTTAAAATGGATCTCAAAGCTTTTAAAACGCTGTTATTTAACGTCCTCGAATCGTTTCCCCTTCGTGGATCAATGGTGCCATTGTCACCTGATACTTAAACGGCCATTTGGCTGTTTAAGAGCTTTATAATAAACTTGCGGTTTCGAGGAAACCGTGACTCAGTGCGGACAAACTGGCGCAGTAACAACTTTGTTTTCATTCTATTAAAACTGAAATAACACCTAAACGTATTAAAATCGGTATTCTATTACAGATATTTATAAATAACCACTTCCAACGTTTATTTTTTTATTACGGAGGGAAAAAGCGAGTAATTGATTTTTTTTTCATCCAAAATGAAGAAGCTTTTGCCCTGCTTTTCACCTATAGGCAGTTTTCAGTTCTGATAAACTTTCAGATACTTTTTTTACAAATGACACACAGGTTCATGATTACCAGTTTATTAATCTATACTTATAATAAATCTGTAAAGAGGTCAATTCTGTACATGAAATATATTTTCAAAATAACTATCAAGGGGTGATTAGTGATCGATACTGATGCCAAAAATGCAATCAGTAAAATTTTTGTCTGTCTGTCTGTCTGTCGGTCTGTCTGTCTGTCTGTCTGTCTGTATGTTCCTTATAGAAACAAAAACCACTCGACGGATTTTAACGAAACTTGGTACAATTATTCTTCATACTCCTGGGCAGGTTATAGGATACTTAGGAATTCCCACGGGAACGGGAATTAGCGGGAAAATCCTTTTGTATGAAAAATCTAAACCGCTTAAGTTAGACGCTTAAAATTTGGCATGTAGGTACCTTAGTAAACTAAAAGCTTAGTTACAACAAGGAATTCCCGAAATTCGGACAAAAACGGGAATAAGAGGGAAAATCCTTTTGTATGAAAAATCTAAACCGTTTAAGTTAGACGGTTGAAATTTAGCATGCAGATACCTTAGTAAACTTAAAGCTTAGTTGTAACAGGATATTGCAAAATTCCTACGGGAACGGGAGTTAGCGGGAAAATCTTTTGGTATGACTGACTCACTGACATATCAACGCACAGCTTAAACGGCTAAACGTAGGCACTTGAAATTTGGAAGGGACGTAGCTTAGGTACCGTATAGGTGCACTAAGAAAGGAATTCCCGAAATTCCCACAGGAACAGGAATTGCCGGGAAAATCCTTTTGTATGAAAAATCGAAACCGCTTAAGTTAGACGCTTGAAATTTGGCATGCAGGTCCCTTAGTAAACTTAAAGCTTAGTTACAACAGGATATTGCGAAATTCCCACGGGAACGGGAGTTAGCGGGAAAAAACATTTGTATGAAAAAATCTAAATCGCGTAAGATAGATGAAGGGGGTAAAACGGGATCCACGCGTACGAAGTCGCGGGCGGCCGCTAGTTCCAAATAATAAAGTAGGTACAGAATTAAATTTTATTATGTGTATGATTATTGTAATATAGAGTCGACATTCACAAACAGAAACCTATTTTTTCTCTAGCATTTTTGCATAGCCTAAGACTTCCAAAATACAAATTCAGGTTTTAATCTCACTTTTCTACGTCTCTAGAGACAGATTAAATTAGATAATAAAACAAATCATATCGATATCAAATCACACAAAATATTCTAATATCTTTATCACTCATCTATCATGGCCAACATTCGATATTGAGCAAATAAAAACGTCTGTGTGCCGCCATTTTGTATAATTAATACGGTCTTACTTCATATTAATGGGCATTAGAGACGTTTATGCGTTCCGATGTGGAACTGTTTTGATATTATAATTTGCTACTAAGTTTAGTATAAGCCATTTTATTGCTAGATTTTTTTGATGCATGACAACAGGTAGATAATTTGACCGCAATCGCATCTGGTGTTAAGTGAGATGCAGTCTAGGATGTTACATATCCGCCCTGTAAGTGCCTATTCACCCTCGCCTTGAAAACGCCCGGATTGCAGTGTTCTAGCACGTCTTGATAAAAAATTGGTACTGTCATCGTTAAATAGTTGGTGACGCCCAAAGTGGCCAAAAAGTTTACAACACACCCTTACTCCAATTGTAACAAAGACGTGTTGCGAACGTTTTGGCTACTTTGGCTCACGAACTATTTGACCACAGAGCATGGAATTCCATGCTCTGTGTATTTGACGCTGACTGTACGAAAAATGTAGAGTCGACAGTATTATAACACATATTCGCTTTTTTATTTCTAAAGAATATTAGTAATTTGTATTACATTATTAAAAACTCCAGTGTTTAGTTGATGAAATATAATAGAGACATAGGACGACATTACGTAACCAAGCCTGCCAAGCGTGGAGATTATGACAAAACCCTCCACTATAGTGGAGGAGGCTCATAGTCCAGCAGTGGACTGTAAAGGGCTGTTGATGAGGACGACATACGTAGGTATTAAACAAACCGTAAAGTAGGTACTAACAAACTGTCAAAAGTGTCTTAAATTATTATGTGTACCACTTGGGAATCTAACCACGGTACTCCGAACGAAATACATATTTGACGTAGGGCCAGAACACACGGTGAAACGCAATTGCAACGAAACTGCAACTTTTGAGTTGCATCTAAGGCCCAGAACAGACGGTGAAACGCAAGTGCAACGAAACTGCAACTTTCTGATGATTCTGATGAATGAAACTGAAACTGAAAGTTTCAAACTGGTCGCGTCAGTGTGGTCTCTCAACGGAATCTATGGCAGAAACTTAGATGCAACTCAAAAATAACTAGAAGTTGCAGTTTCGTTGCAATTGCGTTTCACCGTGTGTTCTCGGCCTTACAGTTGACGAATTTAATGCAAAATAACATAACTTAGGTTTCTAAAGAAACCAAAACAACTACTAATTTATTTGTAAAATATCATGTTCCTCCTAAACCCCGTTTGACACTAAAATATTATAATACCCTGATTTATGTCTGTCGCGTTATAATCGTGTTTGTCGTTTATTGCTAATTATGTATATAATTATCGCCGGATTTACATAAACATAAGGCAATAATACTGACAGGTAGAATAAAAATATCGTCGCTCAGTTAAAAATACGCATAAGTTGTCTTTGGCGGTTTTTAAGTTGATACTGTTTACTAGAGAATTTAAAGGCTAATTAGATTTATTGAAAGATGAAACTATACAGGATGGGATAGGGTCTTACAAAAACAGTAAGTAAACACTCATACTGTTGTGTTGAAAATAATGGATTTTGTTTTGTGGCTCTCTAGTAAAATATTTAGACTTACGCGGTTTTACAAATCAAACGACAACTCCGTATAATGTCATTAAGATTTGATGTCACTTTATTGCCGTTTTATGCTGTTTTTACTGCTAATATGTTTTTAATTTTACGTTTAGATAGATTCGCGTGTAGCGTGTTGGTTGTGCTTACAAAGTAGTTTTTATGGGTTCGAATCCAGATTGTATTACATTTGCAAACGATTCGAATGGCACGAGATCGGTTGTTGTTTAAATGAGATGGGTGATATTATTATGCGAATTGCAACAAATATTGGTAAGCTAATATGTTGTTGTCTGTATAATACTCGTATAATACAATGTAAAGCAACAGAAGTGTCAGTAATGGGACTATTCCCACCTCTCGTTCCCACTGCTTCATCTCCTGTGTAATTTTGAGTCAGCTTAACCGTCAATAAAACCTTATAAGTGAAGGTCAAGTTTGTCCAGGCGGAAACCTAAACTGTCATTGGACCTGCAACGCAAACATCAGAAGTGTCATTTATTATTAGTTTATACCTAGGTAGTAGTATAATAAAACACTATAAAAAATACTAACGCACTTGCTGGGAGACTAGTCTAACTAACCTTAAATTGGTAAGCTGTCGAAACTGTCAATTGCATTTTCGTCTAAAATTTAGAGCTATCACATCAAATATTTTTCAGTTTTATTTCATACATCTAACCATCATAACATTCACATAAACCAACTAAGTTCTACATCACCGAATTGCGAATACCGACATTATGCAAAATAAGTCTATTAAGTAGGTACCTCAAAATGTCTTTATTTCAAAAAATTCGATTTTGAGATAAAACGTTTTTACGTTAGAGTGTATTATATTAGTAATTCTCGCTTGGAATAGCGTTTTATGGCGGGATCGGTATTTTTATTCCGTATTATTTTAAAGCGGCGCAGTATGGGGCCCTTGAGTGACTACTGTCTCCAATGTTATGTCTTTATTTCCGTCGGTTAAGGCTAGCTTCCAGTATTCAAGCTTTAAAATATGCATCGAATTTTGAGCCATAATTAATATTAATTTTACTACAGTGAAACGAAACCATTTAAAGCTATTAAGTTATAAGTAAAAAGTGGAACTAACAGCGCTACATTTAGGCTGAGTTGCACCACCAAACTTTGACAGTAACTTTAAAGATAACCGGTGTTTTTGTATGAAGTTTGACAGCTTTTTGACGTTTGTCAAAGTTAAAATAAGATGGTGCAACCTAGCCTTAGAAAACACATTTCATTTTGTCCCCAACAGAAAGTATTTATAGGCAGGTACTGAAATTATGTGGTGTTATTTTGTTACAAATAATATGTACTTATCGTGTAATTTCCTGTACGTATACGTAGCTGAAAAATTATCCAGATAAATATAATGAGACGAACCGATTTCGATGAAATTGTAAAGTACATATAACTCTTTACCATTTATATTTATGATTTTACTCTATTTCTCAATTCTTCTTCGTTAAAGGAAAAAATTGAAGCTAAACAGTTACAAAATTGGGACCCTTTGTATCAAAAAATCCTCGCACCAAATCGTCCACATATTTTGAGGGCGCTCAAAGAATTTAGGCTAAAGACCGAGATAAGACCAAATTAAACCTTATCAGTGCTGCAGTGTATTGTGGGACCCGTAATGGATCCTGACACGCAGCCCTGATTACGCAGGGGTGACACCGAATTTATACAACGAAGCAAGGGACAACAACGACCCTTGGGACATTCAAACAATTTGTTCACTACAATAAATGACGTTACACAAATTTCAAGCTTTTTTTATGAAACAGGCTCTTTGGAGCATTTTTACGCATCCCAAATAACGCAAGCATTGATTTAGCTTAACGGGCACTTTAGAATCTAGAATTACAAGTTACAAAATGCTCTTTAAAAATATCTTATCAAATTTTTGTTTGCTTATTTGTATGGCGAAAAAGACTCAAGATGGAAGTGTCACCATCCTCAAATAGCCTACTAATAAAGACTTAACTTTGACCGTAACTTTAACGATAACTGGTATTTTTTGTATGGAGTTTGACAGATTTTTGACGTTTGTTAATGTTACAATAAGATGGTGCAACCCAGCCTAAGAAACTACAGTGTTTAGAGTATGCGCACACCGTTGATTTTTAGTTGGCCGATAGTTGTGCCTGATTTTAATTTGTATGAAGAATCGGCCAAATTGAAACGGCATAGTGTGCGCACTCCCATACATGCCCATACTGATCAACTGCCCGACTAAACTATCGGCCGACGAAAAATCAACGGTGTGCGCCTACTCTTAGTTTGATGTCCCGTCAACTACATTATTTTTTTCTAGGATATCGCTTGATATAGTATATCTTGCATTAGATAGTACCTTTAGACTTAACCGCTCCGTCTCGGTAGCTATTGACTTAATTTACAATTTTAGGAATTATCGGATGTATAGTAAAATAATTTTATTCTTATTTAAAAGTTATAACTTTGTGTGTTTATCACCCGCTGTCCAGAGCTGTATAGAACTTGGTAGTAAAAGAAAAAATTCTTTTTTTTGTCCATAGATTTCTATTTAAATGAAGAAATAGAATCTGGGTGTCCATGAGCATTCATGGGACAGAATTAGTTTTACATAATAGAGACATGGAGTCTGATGGGAAATGGGCACGGGATATGTAAATTAGTTGTTGAACTGTCTGTCTGTGCGATTGACATCAGTCTCAAAAAAGTTTAAAAGGAGAAATATTTTATTCTTTGACACCCTTTCTTAAAAACTTCCTTGTTACATTTGCATAAAAAAATACACAAAAATTTTAGGGTTTCTAACTGGAAACAAGTCACGTTTTTAAAAATACATTACGGAAATCAATTAATCTGATTGCCTGAAAAAAATTATGAAAACTTCTGCTTGGTTGTTACAAGCATGAACTAAAGCTGTATTACTTATGTATAGTTTATTTTTCTTTGTTTATTTGTATTTTCGTGTCAAATAAAAAGATTTTATTCTATTCCATTACGGCCATTTTAAAGTTGCTACTTACTGGGTAACGTTACTAGATAACTCCATCCGAGACTTGTTAAATTGAAAATAGTAGTTTATCAGACAGATAAGTTGCTAATAGCCTATCAGGGATTTTATCAGTCAGGTCCAATGGTCAGACAACATCCAGGCAGGCATTTTCCTCACCCTTGTAAGTTCCCAGGAACATTTTAACTCCCCATTATAAGTTACTTTACATATATTTCGCGAGGCGTATTATTAAAATGAATTCAGAAAACAACAAGTTACACTTACGCTTATACTTTGAAGGTAATGTATGCGCTTATAAAAATGTGTGTACACAAAACGGGCACTTAATTCTCAAAGCTACTGGATCTGACAAATTTTGAACGGTTTTATACGTAAAGTGTTGGTTATAGGGCCTTCGTACACTTAATAATAAACCATCAGTAGAGGTAACAGTCGCAAAACTGTCCATGCTAAGATAATAAGTAAATCGGTCAGTCTTTCTGTTACTTTTTCAAGCTTAAAACACTGATCTTACTTATTGGTATATTATAGAGATATTGATACCCTGGGAAAATATGGGATAGTTTTCAAAATCTCAAAATCAACCTCTAGTACAGGGGTGGAAGATTATAACAGAAATCAATAACTTTTCATGATATTGATATAAACACTTATCATTACGAATTTTCCGTATAATAAATAGAGCGTTTTTGAATAAACAAAAACCCAACTCTACATTGGTTAACGGAAAACCAATTTCGAATAAAATTACGAACAATTGTAACACCTACTGATGTAAACCCATTTTCGCAAAATAAATGATTTGATTTGATTTGATTTGAACACGTAAATCCTTCCATATTTTATACAACGGTGATCTTTGTTTTATAGTGTATTGTTTAGGTAGTGTTGTGTGAACTTGTGTGGATAGGTATTAGTAGCATTCCAACCTTTACTAGTACTATTGGTAATAATTTAAGGGAAACCTGTTATTGGCCATATTGTATGTTAAATTTATGTATGGTAAAATTGTATAAATACGCTGTTGGTTTTCTCAATAAAATAAAATAAAATAAAATAAAAATAAAACGCTAAGCAACTCTCAATCAATTTTTAAAACAGATCCAACTAATTTGAGTTTAAAGCTCAACCATTTCAGTGTGAACAAACGATACTTCACCCACTCTGAGCTTGCTCCTAACACGCATCCTCATTATCATATCCAGTGCCTAAGTTTATTTTTACATATGCGGTAATTTACCGTATTACCATATTACACGTGACGTACAGCCTTCAATGAAACAATTTGGAGGCAGTTAGGATCCGACCCAGGATATCGGAGTTGATTCTATTGGTGCTGCCGAAATTCCTATTGACAATAGGTGATTTTGGCTTCGTCGTATCGACAGCCAATCATGGTGGAGGATGCTTTAATGTGTATACTGATGACTTCCTGGAAGGATTAAATTTATAATTATTGGTATAGAGGTACGGAATTTGAATTTTGGAGGGTGACAAAAGATAAGCAGATTGAAGAGTTTGCTTATTTTTCATCAACCCTGATGATGCACTTTATTGTCTGAAAAGGATCAATAGGAATGACCTGGAGTAAATAACTCTCTGAAGCAGGGAAAACTGAGGATAATAATATACTTCCACTGACCTAGTTGACATGACTGACTGTGCTGTGATTTCAAATAGATTTTTTTTTATGCTAGACAAGGCAGGTATTTGACCGCAATCGCACCTGGTATTAAGTGAGATGCAGTCTTTGATGGTACATATCTGCCCTGTAAGTGCCTATTCACTCTCGCCTTGAAAACGCCCGGATTATAGTGTTCAGGAAATACAGCAGCAGGTAGCGAATTCCAGTATCAGTCTCAGTATCCGTTATCTAGTATCCATAGTACGAGAACTGTTTAGATTGGGACTAGACGGCGCAGTGTATACCTAATGACTATGAATACCTATTTATTTATTTAGTTTATCGTTAGTCAATAAATGAAAACAACATAAGATTCTAGTGTAGCTCGACATGATAAATGATAATAAATGCTTTTATAGTACACATCGTGGGGCTTTTTGCCATTTGTTAAAGAGTTCTCATAACATGCTGTAACCCCTACTTCAGCAGACAAGCGTAATTTCCTTCATGAAAAAAGGTCAATTTCTCACGCGCGCGCGTCTCTCCTTTCCAATAACAAGAATACAATAATTTATCCTATGTTTTTCCCCAGGTCTGTAATTCAGCGAAAAATTTAAAGACAAATAAAGTACTTAGTGTACTTACTTAACTCTCGCATTTATAATATCAACGATTGCCTACACAGTGATGTCACCACTCGCGTCGCCACTCATACGCCTATTCTGTCCACGCGCCGCAATTTAGTGGCAGCTATAAGGCGCGCGCGCACCGCATCACAATGGAAAGGCTTGTGGCTACTGGAGGATATGTTTGAACGCTATACTGTGATATAACTAAGCTACGTAGTCCAATGGAGGATTGTCCTACCTACAGCTATTAGTATGTTTATTCCTAAGCATTGGAAACCTTGGGGGAGGCCTTTGTTCAGCAGTGGACGTCATTTGGCTGAAACGAACGAACGAACGAAGCATTGGATTAGTGAGAGGACGCTGCTAGTCCGATACCTGTCGATCGTTGGATTATGGTAGTGAACTCACTCCCAACATAGGCAATATGACTAGCTTACTACTAAAGGGTTTTACAATACTATCAATGGTGACAAATACTATCTATGGTGACAGTAAGAAAAAACATCTGCTGTGCCATACAAAAAATTGCTTTCAATTCAAACAAATGTATGGAGTTCGCTTTTTCACACTTTTTTCACACTATTGTCAAGACTGTTTCAAAAGTAACCCAATTTAATTTGAAAATCTTTAAAAAAATCAATTGAAGTTTCATCTTCAAAAGCTTTGTTTTATAGTAGCTTTTGCTGTGCCACCGACCTGCCAGTGCCAATCCAAAGGATAACACTGTGATACGCAATTAAATTTCTAACTTTCCTTCTCAGAATCGAAGCAATTCGGGCATTTAGCCTATTTGAATATTTTGTGGTTCCCCAAACTAACAACGCGACTACGAAGACTGAGGACTTAAGCATGTGTGTAAAAGCTCCAAAATTTTTCGTAATTGTAGCAATAGGTGCGTAAACTTGAGAACTTAATTTTTTGGTGTGTTTTTACTGTATCTCATGTTGATAGCCCAACAAATGAATAAGAATTTTTCAAATAATCGCCCCCACTGAAATCGCGCTTACGTCACTCTTGTTATATTTAATTGTTTAAATCATTTCAGACAAAATATGTCCTCTGCTAGACAAAGGCCGCTGCCCCCATCCAGGTGCTTCCTTCGCCTTGCGACGTTCACCAGATCGGGGTGTGTAATGTATGATATAACTACATATCATATAATACTTAGATGATATAACATCAAATTATATAAAATCGTTTAATATAATAATTATTTACTATAATAAACGAATAATATAATTTTAAAACGAATAATTTTAAGACAAATAACTATTAACTGATATAAAATGGTTTGATATAATGAATATTTTCTATAAAACTTACAACGTATAAAGTTTAAAACAAATAACATTCAAATCATATAAAAATAAAATGTCGAACAATCAAATGAGATAAAATTCTTTTCCTATAAAACTTAAATCATATAACAATAAAAATTTTATATAAAGTTCATTTGTTATAATAAGCATTGCATGCAGCAAGCAAGCAAGCGAGCAAGCAAGCAAGCTAGCAAGCAAGCTAGCATGCAGGCAAGCAAGCAAGCTAGCAAGC